>NW_005872898.1:9363-37299 GCF_000147115.1 Myotis lucifugus | reverse complement strand
TCAATTTTTTCCCTCCTCTGAATTTATTTGCTGCATAGACACACTCGGTGAAACCTGTTGGACTAGGTAACCCAAAGGGAACTTTCCAATGTGGTGGAGCCCTCGCCCATCCTTACCCAAATTTCCTACTGGAATTTTGGAAAGCACTGACCACTTTTCTTTTTCCCCTCTAAGTGTACCACACCTCAAATTCTCATTTTTCCACTCCGTGGGCAGTTCTTGCTTTCTGATCCCTGTTCTCCATCAAAGCAAACCCGACAACTCCAGGTACTTCCCATAAAGACTTTAGCAGCTGGACCTCGGCACCTCTACCCGGTCAGAGGAGGCAAGATCACCTTTGGTGCGCTCTCCTAAGCCCCCGATTCTGATTGGTCCAAGGAAAAGTACCAAGGACTTCCAGCTGAAACAAACCACATCCCTGTCCACATCCCTAACCAACTGGCTCCCGATAGGGAATGCTTCCTGTGGGCTCCCAGAGCCGACCTGCTGCCTTGTGATCAGGTCTTGGTTGGAGTTCAGGGAGTAGTAACGGGAGGATACGCCCTTCTGATTCAATGACCAGAGAGGGACTTTGGATAATGAAGTTCTCCGGTGTCATTCTAACACTAGACAGATGCATTTTTGTCATCGTGGACACAAATAGAGCTGGGGATGCATGTGGAACAGGCCACAACTACTGACTTTTGCTCTCTGATGGGGTGCCAGTGTTTTGAAAATGTTCCCTTGTTCTTTCATCAAGGAGCATCCTCGATTCGGTTGGTACTTTGGTTGAGGAATCAGCCTGGTCCCCATTTTCCAAATGCATTGCTCCTGACTAAGAAGGCAAAGCAACCGCCCAGGACCCACGTCTGCTGCTTTTTGGATCTGCATCTCTCTTTCTCCTGCACCAGAATCTGGCAATTTCCTCTTTCATAACGTTGCTTTTAAGAAACAGGGGAGTCACTATAGACACATTCTTTCTGAGGGACTCTCTTGGATCCATTTGGGATCATGAAGTAGTTCAAGACCAAACCAGCTGAGGTGTTGGGTAGGAATTGACCACAGGATGCAGTTCTTGGGTACGAATAAAAGTGTGACTCAGTTTGACTTACTAGCATCCCCAGAACTGTCCGTGTACCATGGGGAAAAGCAGCATATGAGGAGGACTGGAATCAATATATGGGATCCTGAGAACCCCTCAACATTTGCTTTGAGGCAGTATCTTCTTTACCTCTGCTGGATCTCTTTGGTGAAAACATGGGAAGTAGTCTCATCTCCCCTTCTGGTTGCATTTTTCTTATCCTCCTCACTGTCTCTACCCACACCATGTGCTCAATACATTTCTTGAACAGACAAGTCAATTTCGGGAGAATATCAGTTCACTCTATCTGGTGTCAGTTTTGCCTGATAAGAGTGTCTATATGTTATATAGCTTACTACTTAGGTATACAGCCTTTATAAATGAAACCCACAATGAATGCACAGAAATTTAAAAAAATTAGAATATCAAAGAAGGAGTGAAATGTAAAAATCTGTTCCAACTCCCTTATTTCACTGGTGCATAAACTAGATCCCAGATAAATGAATTGACTAACAAATATTTATGAGGAAATTTAGTAATGAAGGGGATCGAAATATGCTACGCCAAAATGTCACCTTGGCGTATAGATTATTTTGAGTGGAAGGCAATGGAGAAACAACTAATGTATAAAGGAGCCTTCTGAGAACTTCTCTCTCTCTTTTTTAAAAAAAAGCTCTTTTAAAAAATATTTTTATTGATTTCAGAGAGGAAGGGAGACGGATAGAGAGATAGAAACATCAATGATGAGAATCACTGATTGGCTGCCTCCTGCCCGCCCCCTACTGGGGGGGATCAAGCCCGCAACCCAGGCATGTAACCTTGGCTGGAATCGAACCTGGGACGCTTTAGTCCACAGGCCGACGCTCTATCCACTGAGCCGAACCAGCTAGGGCCTGAGAACTTCTCTTATCTGGTACAAGCAGACACTTCTCAGAAATGAGGACCGCCATCATCCTCATTCCAGAGGAGTCTTGGGGCCATGAAGAAGATGGAAAGTCAGCACTGAGATGAGACAGATTTAGTTAATGAACCTTACTAAAGTAATTCTTATTTTCAATTAGTCTCCTCAGATAGAAAGCTTTCCACAATTTACTGCCCCTGTAGCCCCAAGGCCCCCTTCCCTTTGACTAGTCACTTCTCCACAATTTATTGCCCTTTGTTAAAATGGTATATAAACTTCCAAGTTTAACTGCTTCTATGGGGTTTTCACTTCTTTTTTTGTGAAGTCCCCATGCACATAAAAACTTTGACATCAATAAAAAAAAACCATATACTTTTTTCTTCTGTTAATCTCTTGTTAGTTTAATTCACAGGTCCCAGCTACAGAATTTAGGAGAGTAAAGGAAATTTTTTTTTCTTTCCTTACAGTGGCTAAGTTAAGACTAAGACTCCCTGGGCTTTTGATATTCTGTTTGGCATTCAAAAGAAAATGTGAAAGGCCAAAGTCATATTCTGCTGATGAAAGTTTCTCAATATATTAAAAACTGTTTATCATGTTTATAGTTTGTTTCTGTTTCTTAATGAGAATGTTAAGAGGAATGAGGAGAATGAAAGAATTTCAAATTAAGATTGGGTCTACTGGAAATGATTGAGTTTACTATTTTCTTTGAATTCACCGGGCAATTTTCATATAATGAAAATTGATCAACTCAGAAAAAAATTCGGGGGTGCCTGTCCCACATCCACCATCACTGCCACCTGGTAAGTGTTTATGTAAATGAGTATAGGATAGCGCGTAAAAAGCTCACGCTTTGAAGTCAAGTAGACCCCGGTTAATCCATTGATTTATGGCATAAAGACTGGTTGTGAGCCTTTGACAGCATTATTTGTAGTGTGTATTGACCCAGCAGACAAATTGCTTGAGGGTCCTGAAATGTCACTCTGATATTCATCTTAGTCCTTCGAAAAGCTGCACGATTTCTGCAGCTTCACTTAAGAGATGGTAGAAAATCCAGAGGAGTCTTAGTGGAGTGAGCCTCCACGCTCGGTTTCCTGCCTTCGCCAGTGAAATCCAGCTGGGGCTTTAGAGAAAGCTCAGCCATTTTTCATAAGCGGGGCAAGCAGCTGATGGAATCCTTTTGGTATGGCACGCAGAAGGGAACTGACTCGAGGAGGCCTACGCTGCTTATTTATGTGTAGAGTTTAATGCTAAAAGGTGCCATTAAAGGTGAAGACTGCATCTAGTGTCAAAGCAGTTAAAATATTAAACATCCCTAATGACTGCTTTTAAGTCACTGCTATTCCTTACAAAAACAAACCAGTGCTAGATTAAGTGCGGGGCATTCACGTGACAAATGATACCAGTCATCTGGATTTCTCATTACGGAGCTTCTGCCAAGTTCAGACTCTGCCAAGGATGATTTAACCATTCAGAGTGTCAAACTGACCTTGAACTTGGGGAGGAGGTGGGGGGAAGCCCTCAGTGCCTGAGCATTGTTTTCCTGAGTTCTAAAATATGGAGGAGATGAAGCCGTAAGTTTGACCACCTTTCTTCGCCCCCGTCGTAAAAATCTTCACCCTGCCTAATTGCACCATTAAAACTGTGTGTGCTGGAGGCCTCGTTAGCTTTCACATATTAAATCAAAGAAATACTTTTAAGAAAAGGTTTAGAGGACAATGGGAGAACACAGAGATAGAGGGATTAGGACTCCAGAGCCGGCAGAATGAAAGATGATGATGGTTTAATTGGAGGTGTCTGTTTGTGTGTGTTTTTGCTGCCCTGAGAACTCTGAGGCTGCAGTGGTAGGCCTGCGGAGGAACAGGGAAGGAAATATTGTCTGAGCCATGGGGCTGCAATTCTGAATGCATTAAAAAAAAAGGTACTGAGTTCTTCTCAACATAAGTAAGCACAAATAATTAGTGTTAAATGCTCCCTTGTTGCTCTGCTATTGGACTGGTAGATATAATTGTTGTAGAGCTCAAGGAATTAAACTTCACATCATCATTCCAGTCATGAGCAGTTGCTACCTAATCATAGTTATCATGAAGTCACCCTCTTTTAAAAAAAATATATCTACTGATTTCAGAGAGGAAGGGAGAGGGAAAGAGAGATAGAAACATCAATGATGAGAGAAAATCATTGATCGGCTGCCTCCTGCACACCCCCTACTGGGGATCAAGCCCGCAACCCAGGCATGTACCCTTGACCGGAATTGAACCTGTGACACTTCAGTCTGCCAGCTGATGCTCTATCCACTGAGCCAAACCAGCTAGGGCAGTCACCCTCTTTTAGGCTGAATGAAATTGCATGTCATGGGGATGGCTAAAGGGTTGTTAAAATATTCTGGAAGTGGTTTGTTGTTTGTAGTATCTAGATCAGTGATGGCGAACCTATGACACGCGTGCCAGAGTTGACATGCGAACTCATTTTTTTGGTTGATTTTTCTTTGTTAAATTGCATTTAAATGTTTAAAATAAATATCAGAAATAGAAGTCTTTGTTTTACTATGGTTGCAAAGATCAAAACATTTCTATATGTGACACGGCACCAGAGTGAAGTTAGGGTTTTTCAAAATGCTGACACGCCGAGCTCAAAAGGTTCGCCATCACTGCTCTAGATCATGCTTTCGGAGGGAGAGGAGGAAGTTTTGCTGAGTCCCCCAGCACACGCACTGAAGACAATCTTTCTCAAAGAATGGGTGGTGAACTGAAGAACGAATGTCCTCCAGGAAGGAGCTGGTAGTTGGTGGGAAGTGAAGTTCATGAGATTTCTCACTCATCCAAACTGTTCTACAAGTCACATGGAAACAACTTCTCCATCGAGACCTGGCATTTGCTGATGAGGAATTGTCTACCTGCTTCTGGAAGTCCAGTTTGTGGATTCCATATGGTGATCATGTCCCCACACCTTCTGACTTCCACTAAAGCCACTGAAGTCCCATGGCGACATTAGGGACCATTCTATTAGTAAGAATTGAGCGCTTTTTCAGGAGCATCTACTGTCTGTCAGGCACTGTTTTACATGATGTCAAGTTTAACTTCTTATTCATGCAAAGCTTATAAGGGAAGTTTTAACCCCATTGACCTATTGGGTCTCCAAGAGAATTTAGGGTTGTTACTTAAGATTGCACAACTAATATTCAAAAGCAGCGAGGTTTCAATTAGGCCTGCATCACTGGGAAGCCGTTTTCTACTCCACGCTGTCCATGCTTGCCCATGCCTGTCCCGATCAGTCACCCTGCTGGCCAGAGCTGGTTGTTAGTTATTACTTTTCTTCATTATGTCTCATTTCTTTACTTATATAGTTATGAATTTAGAAGAGGCTATAGAATCTTTCATTGAAGATTTTTTTTTGGGGGGGGGTGTCTGTTTTTTAAATCAAAGCTAATTTGGAAGAATGGCTTGCATGCAGAAGCTGCTCTGTGAGCCTGTGATTCCAGGAACCAGCACTAAACTTGACCTTCATTCATCTCTAAGTTCTTTGCTAGAAAAGAGGTTTGAGAACTCGATGAAAAGTAGTCACTTCTCGGTCACAACTATATGATACATTTATTGGACACATTCATTACCCTTAGGATCTACTGGTCAATGTGATTTTTTTCAAGGGGTCTTGAAGGGAAAGGTTAAAAAAGAGTGAGCTATGCCATTTTTGAATCATCAGGGGGATTCACTCTCTGGACACGATTTCAGAAATTCTGAATACCCACAGCCCCTAAGCGTTTCAGTTCTGGCCTCTTCTCTCTTCTCCGTCTACATGTCCCAACACTTCTCTATTTATTTTGGTGCTGAAAAAGTTTGCAACTCATTGTTTATACTGCGAAGAGTCGCTTCTTTGAATTGCCTTCCCCTAGTTGAAGGGCAAAATTATGCTGGGGGCAAAACTGTAAGAAAGTTAAAGTTTATCCTTGGCACCATTCTCATCTGCCCCGCCCCAGCCCCCATTCTTGGCCTTGTAATTGGTTTCTATTACTTGTGCCCAATGGTGTTGTATTTCCCCATCTCCTATCCAGGATAAAGTGTTCAGTAAACTCATTCATACTAAAGGATTCTTAAATTAATAATAGACTTTTCAGCAGGGATCAATAATGATCTCAAAGGTATAAAGGACTCACTGTAGTGGACAAATGCTGTGTGTGTGTGTGTGTGTGTGTGTGTATGTGTGTGTGTTGTATGTACATGTTATTCACACAATCACTTCCTTATGTGGCACCCACACACTTCACCCACTTGGGGCCAGGGATGGGTATGTGAATCAGGTTGGCTGAGTCTCTCAGTTACAATGAATTGTAAATCACCAATTCTCATCCCACTTTGGGGTTGGTTTTTGAGCTAGGTTGATTCAAGTTTTCTGGTAGTACTTGGAATTTAAAGGATCCTGACCGACACATTAATGGCATGATTTCACATATCTTTGAGTGAGATATTTTTGGGTGGATCATATTCCTGTTGCCTCTCTTCTACCTTGGAATGTTGTTTTGCTATTACTTTTGAAAAATAGTGCTATGTTGACATCACAATCTGCAGTTATTTGCCAGTAGGCAGCTGTGATGTTTTTCACCATTTCTTAGTGTCTTCAACGTGATTCAGTTCAATCCAATTCAGTTTAATTAATCTAGACTAGGTGCTCAATGAGTTACTCTTCTAGAAGGTGAGCAGTAAACCATTTAGGTCACTTTGTAGGGAAACAGCTCTTTCACTTATAGGGGTTTGGAAAATATAAGCTACCATTTCAGATTCTGAGTAGACAACCCATACATCTTTTAAGTCCATCTGTTGAGAATTGGTGAAAATCAATGACTTGCCTCTGTTTTGACCTTTGATGCAACGTGAGGTCTTTGGTAAGTAGAAGATGGGACTGCTGATGACAAGCTGATGCTTGACAAGTCCACCGGAAGGAAAAAGATCACTTACATTCATATTTCTAGTCCTGGGTGGTCATACGAGTTTTTCAACAGCATTGCCAACACTCCAATTAATGAAAGACTACACAAACATGAGATGAAAGTATGAATCCTCTGGTTCTTGTTTTGAATGTCTATTTATTCCAAGTGATTATGACTGTGTATTTATTTATATGTGTGTATGTCAACTCACACAATCCTTCAGAATCTATAAATAGTGATAATAACCATCCTAGATAAATATCACATGGATTCCAGTGGAAGGAGAGATCAAACCGGTGGGGCTGTTATCTTTCCTACTGACACTTCCTTTTTAATTTTTTAATATGACTTTGTTTTTGGCTCCTAGACTGTTGACATTGAGTGTGACTCAGCCTTTGCCCTCAGGACCTTCCGTTCTCCTAGCCTCTGACTTTTGTTTTCCATCTGGGGGCTGGGGTCCTCTCTGCACCTCCAAGCTCCCAGTGCAGTAAGGGGTCCTGGGTGGGAAGCCCCAGTTATGAGGGCAGGTCTGACTGGTGGTTGCTGTTGCTATCTGGGTACCAAGTCAATGTCTGAGCATGTCAGCTGAGGACATTCTCATACTCGTTTAGAGTGGACCAAGCTCTACAAATCAGCCAGATGAAAAATTCAGACAGTCACCTGGTGCTTTTGTCTATAGATCAACAAATAACCAGTTTGAATGACTTTTTTTTAATGACTTTGGCTTAAGGATATATCTTACACAACAAAACCCAGCATGCTTTCTTCGATTAGCTTGACTGGTTAAGAAAGACATGTAGAAAAAGACAGAATTAATTTTGTATATTGACTCAAATTTAAACGTGGAACTTCACTTTTTGTGTGTGACTGATTTGAATCAAATCTTAATTTTATGTCATCCATAACCTAAATGAGATCAATTCTTTGATGATAACAAATTATCTTAATAATAAGAGCCTTTAATATGTTCATAGCCTTACTCAGGTCCTTTTCATTGGTTCAATGGGTAATTTTTATTCATTGCATATTAGACTGTGACTATATATGTACATTTTATTGGTCAGTTTGATTATAACAATCTGCATATTTATGAGAAAACCACAGAAATTATCTTATTTAGCACCCATTATTTTTTCTCCAAAATCCACAAACAACATTAAATTGTAACTTTTCCCCTTCCCATTCATCTTTTTTTAAAGTTTATTTTTATTGCTGATACTATTACAGATGTCCCCCCGCCTTTGTCCACCTCCACCCATCCCTCTATGTTTACGGATTATGCTCTCTTTTGTCCAATCCCCACTCCCCTACTTAAATTGTAATTTTTCAATGAGTTATTTCAACTTTATATAGAGGTTTTTTGCACAGAAACCTGTCTTTTCAAATGACTTAGATCAAGTTGATTGGTACTCATTCATTATTATGTTTCAAAAAAGAAAACTGGCTATAAAAATGGTACAGCCAATAACTTAAGCATGGAATTGTGTGCAGTGCCTTCTGTGACCTAGCCCTGAAAGTCTCACTCCCTCACTACCAATACATTGCATCCGATTTCAAGGGGAGAAACCACAGACCCCATCTCTCAATATCAAAGCTCTGCTGCAAGAAGCTGTCATTCTGGCCATTTTGAAAATATCACCTGGCAAAGTAAGTCATTTAGAGCATTTGGTTTGATGAAATGCTGTCCTTGAGTAAGAAATTAGTTGGAAAACCTTGAGTACGTGGTGCTTCTATTAATTGGCTGAAATGTATAAATGATACACACTTGAAAGAGTAGATCACATTCATTTATTCACTGGCATAATCAGGCATCTACTGGTGACCCAAATACCCCATCTCCCATCCTCAATTTATGGCTCCTAGGGAGGCGGGGGGACATCTGTAATAGTATCAACAATAAAAATAAACTTTAAAAAAAGATGAATGGGAAGGGGGAAAGTTACAATTTAATGTTGTTTGTGGATTTTGGAGAAAAAATAATGGGTGTTCAATAAGATAATTTCTGTGGTTTTCTCATAAATATGCAGATGGTTATAATCAAACTGACCAATAAAATGTACATATATAGTCACAGTCTAATATGCGATGAATAAAAATTACCCATTGAACCACTGAAAAGGACCTGAGGAAGGCTATGAACATATTAAAGGCTCTTATTACTAAAAATTTTGTAGATTTTTAGTCTACAAAAATCAAACAGCATTGAAAGATGGCCCCTAGTCATAACAGAAATGAAAAGTCATCTTGAAAACACCACACAGGGGTTTCACGTTTTGTTTTCTCATCTATCCTTCCTTTGAATCAAAGCCCAGCCTGGTAGGGTTTCACAGTCGCTTTCTTTAGGGTTAATTGCTGGAGAGGTGTCTTTTGCTAATGAGATTGGGCAAGAGAAACGGTAACCGGCATTCCTCGGACTGGGGCTCATGTATTTAAAAACATAGCTAAGGGTTAAACAGACGTTTGAAACAGAAGAGCCTTTTTGTGCTTGTTGTTGTTCTTGCTATTATTTTAAACATGAAGCTTCATGTTCCCAAACTACTTATGCCCTTTCATAAGAAAGGGCAGTCCTCCTTGAAATTCTCCCACATGAGCCAGAAAAGACATTACTGAATGTCGCCCTCTCACCTGAGTGAGAAGTAGAGTTTCTCTCTGTTCGCTGGTGCTATTTTTGCCCCCAAGAGAAATACTCTCTTATCTCTGTTTTGGCTTTCTTTGCCTTGCTTTCTATTCTTTCATGGATGAAACGATACCAGGGAGACATCAGTTACAACTGCATGTGGTTAACTAGAGTGCCACCCAGCTTTACAAGGCACTCTGGTCTGACCACATCACTCCTCTAAATGCTTCTCAATTACCTACAATCGCCATCAACTAAAACCCGTTTGCACACTTTCTGGGGGTGCCTTCACCCCTTCTGCAGGAGGGTCCTGCTACAGGAGGGACCATGGGTCTTTTATCAAGGGGACAGTCCTTATGATATAAACTGTTGTCTACAGGAGGGAAGCCAAAGAGACTTCATGTAAGGTCCATGGCACTGACTTATGTCTGTTATGAATATCACCAGTGTGGTGTTAATATCCAAATCTAGATGGTATCCCAGGAGTTACGCTTTGGAATAAGAGCTGGTTTGGTTTGATATCAAGAATAGGGAGCTTGGAACAGACTGTCGAATCTCAGAGCGAAGGCAGGGGTGGGTGGGAAGAGATCAACCAAAGAACTATATGCATAACCCATGGACACAGACAATAGGTTGGTGAGGGTCTGGGATGGGGAGCAGGGGAGAATTCAAAGGAGTCACAATATATATATAAATATATATTTTATATATATTTTATATATATTTTAAATATATTTTATTGATTTTTTACAGACAGGAAGGGAGAGGGATAGAGAGTTAGAAACATCGATGAGAGAGAAACATCGATTAGCTGCCTCCTGCACACTCCCCACTGGGGATGTGCCCACAACCAAGGTACATGCCCTTGACCGGAATCGAACCCGGGACCCTTGAGTCTGCAGGCCGATGCTGTATCCACTGAGCCAAACCGATTAGGGCTCAATAGATATATTTTTAAAGAATTTTCTTAAATGCATAAAAATGAAAATAAATAGGGAACTTGGAAACACAGTTTTCTAAGAAGTATACTTTTTTAACTCTTAGCATTTCCAATCATCAGGTTAGACTAGATTGCAACTAGCTTAACTATTTAACCAGTAATTCCTCTAAGTATTTCTCCTTGTGTCCAGATGCTATTAGGGATACAACCAGAAGTTGAAAACCAACTACAAGTTTTGATTGATTCATAAAAAATGTATGATGATACCTTCATTTCTGGATATCAAAGAGCACCAATGCTCTTGAGAATTTCACTTCAGTTTCCACTGTCTGACTCTAGGCATACATTCAGAAGCTTTTATTGGTGTCTTCTTTGAGGATTAAAGAAAAGGTTGTACATGCACCTCAACCTGGACTTCACATAAAAATCAACCCAAAATGGGTCATGGGGATTTCAATGTAAGATGATACAACTTAGGAAAAAAAGTTAGGAGAAAATCTTTGGGAGCTAGGACTACATAAAATTTTTAGACTTGACACCAAAAGCACAATAAGAAGAAAAAGTAATAAATTTGGCCCTGGCCGGGCAGCTCAGTTGATTAGAGCATCATCTCAATATGCCAAAGTTGCGGGTTCGATCCCCAGTCAGGGCACATACAAAAACAACCAATGAATGCATAAATGAATGGAACAACAAACTAATGTTTCTCTCTTTCTCAAATCAATAAAAATTTAAAAAAAACTAATACATTGGAGCTCATCAAAATTAACTTTTGCTCTGCAAAAGACCGTGTGAGGGAGAGATAAAAATCAAGCTACCTTATTGGGAGACAACCTTTGCAAACCACATATCCAACAAAGGCCTTGTATCTAGAATATGTAACGAACTCTCAACACTCAACAGCAATAACAAAAACAGTCCAATCCGAGAATGAGCAAACACGAACAGGCATTTTGCAGAAAAGGATGTACCGGTGGTAACATAAGCCCATGAACACACGTTCAACATCACCAGCCAGTAGGGAAACGCAAAGTGAAACCACGAGCTATCACTACATGCCTATCAGGGTGAAAATAAACACCGCTGCCCACACCACATGCTGGTGAGAATGCAGAGAAGCGAGATTGCTCAGATCCTGGGAATGAAAGTGGTGCAGCCGCTCTGGAAGAGAGCTTGTCAGTTTCTTTCAAAACTCAACATGCACTTACCGTCTAATTCAGCAACTGTAGCCTTGGGCATTGATCCCCAGGGAAAGTGAAAAACTGATGTTTCCCACGAAAAACCTGTTCCATGAATGTTCAAGAGAAACTTTATGGGGTGAATAGGCCCCACCCTGGAAAACAACCCCAAAATGGCCCTTCAACAGGTGAGTGGGTTGAACACAGCTAGGACACCTCCCCATCAGGCATGCTATGCTATGTAGCAATGAAACTGTTCATACAGGCAGAAGTGGGGATCCATCTTAAGGGAACTATGCGGAGTTCGAAAAACCAATCTCAAAAGGCTAACCTGTGTGATCCTGTTCACACAACCTTCTTAAAATAATAAAAATGAGCCCTGGCCGGTTTTGGTCAGTGGTTAGAGTGTCAGCCCATGGACCGAAGGGTCATGGGTTCAATTCCTCAAGGGCACATACCTCAGTTGCGGGTTCATTCCCCACCTCTCGGTGGGGGTACATACGGGAGGCAACCAGTTGATGTGTCTCTCTCACATTGATGTTTCTCTCTCTCTCCCCTCCTCCTCCCTCCCTTCCACTCTCTCTGAGAATCAATGGAAAAGAATATCCTCAGGTGAGGATTAAAACAAAACAAAACACTATAGAGATAGAGAAGATTTTAATGGTTGACAAAGGCTAGGAAGGGAGAGGGGTGTGGAGGTGGCTATAAGGGTTAAAACAGAGGTCTTTGGAGATAGAATGGTTTTGTATTTTGATCTGTGATGATGGTTACAAGAATCTATACATGTGATAAAATTGCAAGATATATACAAGTGCCTACACACACACACACACACACACACACACACACACATACACACACACTCACACGAATATATGAGTACCCATAAAACTTGTAAACTTTGAATAAGCTCCCTAGATTGTGTCATTGGGATTTTCCTGGTTGTGCTACTGTACCATAGTCTTGCAGGATGGTACCACTGAGGAAAACTGGGTGAAGGGTACATGCACCATGCACACTCCCCTACCATTTTCCTGCAACTCTCTGTGACTATATAATGACTTCAAGAATAAAACATTATTAAAAAGTCATGTGCTGCATTCATTCAATTTAAGGTCTAACCCTGTATCATTAAGGAGCAGGTGTTTATTTCTGCTAAAATTGAAGAATAAAGTAGACTAGCAGCAAACAATCTAAGAAGCGAGGAACATGGATAGGACTGTAGTTGAAATGACTGGTAATTCATTTAGAAACTCATGGAGAGTCGATATGTGTGATGAGTACTGAGTTTGCTTACCTGGGTTTTCATGAATGCAGTTGTATGAGAATAAGGAGAGCAGAGGGAAATGTGACCAAAACGCACTGGGAAGCTGAGGTCTGGGGCCCCGATTCCTGCTGGTTCGGTAGCTGCCATTAGCTTCTTCCAGACCTAAGCCCAGAAAAGACAGTAAAGTGATTAAAAATATGCCAACAGGAATAAATGTACTTGCTCCCCAAATAGATTTAATCATATTTTAAAATGTCCCATTTTATATTATCTTTTTTGGAAATCACTTAGGCCTCAAATCAGATGATTGTTGGAAAAAGAAGAGCAGTTTGGGAACCCAATTTTGAGATGTGTACTCTTACTCTTTCACACAAATAGATAAGCAAATTTCAAAATGTTTTTCACCCCACACAGATAAGCAAGTTTTAAAATTATTTTTTTCACTCAAATAGATAAGCAAAATTGGAAACTTTTCCCCACACAAATAGATAAGCAAGTTTTGAAATGTTTCTATAGCTTTTCAGCAATGGTAGTATATATGAAATATATATATATATATATAATTTTGAATGGTTCCAAAAAAATGTCATGCCTTATTAAGAACTTTCGAAAGAGTGCAAGAGTTGCATAATTTATTTTTTGAAAATTGCCACTTATTATAGCAGTAGGGGATGTCTTTAAAGATGATGAAACATCCACACAGTGTATTATGCTGGAAACTGGTTATATTACATTTCAATATATTACTAGGGGTGTCTCTAGGAAATAAGTGACATATGTATGTGGAAAAGTATGTAAAGCACCCACCATTCAGCTAAAATGGGGGCATGTAAAGGTAAATATACATATTTGCTTATATTTTTTTAAAAAAATCAAAGGAAAAACATAACACTTAAAAAATGATTACTTCGCCCAGCCTGTGTAGCCCAGTGGTTGAGCATCAACCTATGAACCAGGAGGTTATGGTTCAAATCTAAGTCAGGGCACGTGCCAGGGTTGCAGGCTTGATCCCCAGTAGGGGGCGTGCAGGAGGCAGCCGAGCAATGATTCTCATCTTTGACCTCTCTCTCTCTCTCTCTCTCTCTCTCTCTCTCTCTCTCTCCCTCCCTCTCAATTCCTCTCTCTGAAATCAATACAAACATAAAAAGTAAATTTAAAAAAAATGATTACTTAGAGGGGAAGTAGAGAAAAGGTGAAAGTTACAGGGACAGTAAGTCAACTTCTCTCAATAAACCTGTTTTGTTTTGTTTTACATCTGACATTACAACCACATACAGATTTCATACAATTTTAAAATATAATACAATTAAAAAGCAACTCCTAAAAACGGAAAGGAAAATAAAACACATGGACCTAACTAGCTATGCATGGAGTTGGTGGCGTGACCTCACAGAGAAAGTCTCTCTAGGTGACTTTAAAGCCAGAACTCTTACTGAACATTCCAAGGGGGATATATTTTAAAGACAAAATGAAGCGGAAAAAAATCCTCAACTTTTTCTATGATATGTTTTTGATAATAGTATTAGCGCTGTTATTGAGCAATGATTGGATATTTGGTATGAAAGAATGATTAGCTTTTTTTTTTTGTTTGTTTAGATGTGATAATCTTACAAGTATGTTTGAAAAGAATCATTATCTTTTGGAGACACATGCTGAAATATTGACCAATGATGCTCAGGTTTGTTTATTTCAAGCAATCCAGGGGCTAGGGCAGTGGGTGAAGTACAGAGGAAGATGGCCATGAGTTGGTCATTCCTGGAGCTGGGGGGTGAGCATGTAAGATTCATGCTCTTATTCCCTGTACTTTTGTATCAATTTGAAAATTTTCAAATTAAAATATGAAAAATGTCAATCAAGTAAGAGTTGAAAAATCCAAAACAAAAGCTCATGCATTGCTTTCTTCGGTGATATGGAAGATGATCTCTATAGAAATGCATTGCTGGTAAGCCCAACATAATTTCCAACTTCCTCAAAACCAAGTGCTTTTCTATAAGAAACTATCTCCACCAACGTTAATTTTTTTTATTGTCTAAAGTTTTACATATGTCTTCTTTTTCCCCAATTGACACCCCCCCCCACCTAGCCATTCCCACCCCGGGGAAGCCCCCACCGCCCCAGTGGCTGTGGCCATTGGGTATGCTAATATGCATGCTACAAGTCAAGGGTCATTGTTTGACTTCATTTCAAACCATAAGGGTATCGGGATCTAGCACAAGATCTTTTGGGGCATCATCAATTTTAAAAATTTAGGAAAAGGAAATTCGTTATTTTGGGGGGCATGGAAGAAAATTTAGCCTGAGCTTCTTAGTTAGCCTTATGTGAGAAAACACAGAGAAGTAGAGAAGAACCAATTTCCAGCTCCTGGTGGCTGGTCCTGCTGATGGAGTCTCCACCGCTGCTACTCTGTGGAGAGAAGGGATGGTGATGTGGCCACTGGAAGAGTCTTTCTACTCTTTCTAAGCTTCATTATTTGATTGTAAAATGAGGCAATTGTGAAGCTTAAATTAAAAACACGCCACTTAGATAAGTGCTGAAGATGGTGGCTGGAAATCAACATGCCCCAAAAAACGTTATGAAAAACTACAGATTTTATGTTTCCCTTTCCAAGAGAATAGTATCCACCGCATATGGTTGTCATTAGCTTCAAGTGAAAACACAGTGCGTGTAAAGTGGTTATTACTTGTGATTATGCCTATTGTCACTAGGTCACGGGATGAGGGGACCCCCATTCGGCAGATGGCTCATCTCATATAGGGTTTTCTGAAGGCCTGGGGCTCAGAGTTTGGTGGACTTCCAGAGGCCTACGAGGGCTGACATCATCTCTGCAAGCTTGCTTCCTTAGGTGACAGCCTGGTGGACTTGTTGGCACTCACGGGCATGTTTTTTGCGGTGGGCCTGTCCTTGATGGTCTTATTTTGGAAGAGGTGGCTGACCCTGGCTGCTTGGGTTGCAAGACTGTATTCATTGAGGTGAGCTATTGAGGGGTTGAACAGGTTAAAATCTGGTTGTGATGACCACTTGTTGCCTAGGCTACAGAGCAATACATCTTTTCCTAAGTTTGTGGGGAACATTTTGATTCTCAATGCTCGCTTTTCACACACCTACCAATTTTGCTGGAAGCTAACTCATCTAAAAGGAATGAAGTTTGTACCCCTGATGCTGAATATGATAGTATAGGGGGTTCAGAATATGTCACCCCAAAATACAACAATTTGGCATAGTGATCATTTTGAATTAAAGGGACTTGAGAAACAGCTGCTGTAAGGACACTCTGAACCTCCTTCGTCCATAGGAGGACGAAGGTAGATCCCATATGAGTGGTACCCTCCCTGTAACCAGGAAGGTAGAAGGCATCCTTGTCACCAGAGACAGGTAATTTAGGGGAGAGGACTCTTTATACAAACCTTGCTAATCTTCCCCATTTTACTACACTTAGTCTCCAACACTGTCTTGTTGATTCTTCACGTGTTTATTGTTTCTTTGTCCAAAAGATACGAAAACTTTCTACTCTGGTCACTTTTTTAATTCTCATAGCTTTATGGGACTCCCACATGTACATACATAACTAAATTTGTTTTTCTTTGGTCAAATTTGTTTTTCTTTTGTCTTTTTATTACAGGTGGGGTCTCAGGCAAGAACCTAGAAGGGCAGAGGGAAATGATTTTTCCTCTTTTATGATATCTTATTACATTAACCAACTTTATGAAGTAGGTACTATTATCCTCCTATTAGGAGACAAATCTGAGGCACCAGGAAGTGTAGTGTTTTGCCCACTATCAGATAGCCAGACAACGATAGTAAACAAGATAGTGGATTTGAATCCATATCTGTGCGACTACAAAGCCTAGATTTTTAATCCCTATGCAGGTTCTGATTGCTGCCTGCTTTGTTAAAGCAAATGCTAAATATGTTACAATTTAAAGTAAAGGGGGAAACACAAGTTAGTTATTCATTTACCCATTTAACACATCTACTGAGCCCCTGTTATCTGCTAGGCGCTGTTCTTAATGCTTCTGAAGATACAGAGATAAAGACAAAGCCAATACCTTCTTAGGACTTCCATTTTAGTGAGGAAGTCATTAACCAATAAGTATAAAATATACATAGTCATAAACAAATAAGTATAAAATATATTAATGTCAGATAACAATGAGTTATGGAAGTACTGTTCTAAAACTTGCTGGTTTGAAGAACTAACAATCTGAGGACACAAAGCATGAATACACGAAAAGTTAAATAGCCAAAAGTGGCAGGCAATCAAAATAAAATAAGAATGGAAACAAGGCACCAAAGATTAATTTCGATTAGTATTATAGAAAACAAACGTTTAGAAGAGGGGAAGATTACTCTGGGGAAGTGTTTGGGAGGAAACTGAAGACTAGATAGGATTTGGCTGGTCGGAGGGAGGGAGGTGTTCTGGGACGGTTAATTACCTCCCCGAGACAACTGCAAGTTCATTCTTTTTTCTAATAGTTGCTAAACATGACAGATTTAAAGAGTGCAAGTCTGGCCCTCCTGGCTCTTCACACTAAATCTGAAGCCCCATTCCATTTCATCAGCCTGACCTCAAAAGCATCAGCAAGGGTTGGATGTGCATGCATCCACTTCTGGACTTCAACAGATGGATATGCTTTTTTCAGGGAGAAAAAAAAAAGCAAACAAAACACTACATTTACCATGCCCTGTAGAGTATGAAAATCTAGCTGACATTCTCATTTATTCATCATCCGCCTCCTTTAATATGTCATCCATCATTTGCTCCCATGTCCCTTAAGAGCTTGTGAAAAGCTAGAGTGTAAATGACTGAGCAGTCAAATGCCAAATGCCTTCCATTATTTCTCTGATGGGAGTATGGGGAGTGGGGGAAGTCAAGGTCTGTTCACCGCAGTGGCTGATGGAACAGGAACTTGATTTTGAACTTGTGGAGCACTCCTCTGTCGGGTAGGGCTTTGCAACAGTGGTTGAAGGTAGGGCACAGCTCTGGGACAACCCAGGGATTGCTGTATTTTGAAACCAGGCGCTGCACACGAACCATTCTAGAAAGGAGTCTCTTTGTCCACGCTGCCTGAAACTTGAGCACATGTCCGGAGGAGTCGGCCCAGATCCTTTCACACATTCCCTTGGAATCCTTCCTACAAAGGTAGACTCAAAATTAATCCTGGGGGCCAAGGTGGCTAAAACATATGTGAGGGAAGTGACAGAATAGATTTTCAAGCAATGAAAAGGAAATGATAGATGACTTTTCCCGCCTACATTGATGGAGACGTTGAGGAGAGAACAATGCAATATTTTTTAAAAATGCAACCAACGACATCTCCTGATCTCACTGTTACTTCACTTCAGCTTCAGGTGTCAGAGACATTTAGAGCAAAAAGAGTCCAATTTAATTTCCAGGTCTCTAAGGTTGTCCAAGGAGCCCTGTAACCCGAAGACCCAATCCCCTCTGAGTGGGCTGTTTTTCCACTTGTGATTTTTTTTCAGGGACTTCTTGGGGGGGTTGGGAGTGGTCGTATGGGGTTGAGATAAAGATAAAATTCCCGAGTGTTTGTCCTATACACACTTTAATTATTTTGAAATAGTTGAAGGAACCTAGTCAGAGGTAACGTGTTCTAAAAATGTCAAACTTCTCAGAATAGAATATATTAATATTCTAATGACCAAAATAAAGGAATAAAATTAATTCAATGCATTTCTATTAAGTGCTGAGTGTTTAATAAAAGCCATTATATGATGTGCCATGGGGGATATAAATAAAGATGTTACATATATCCTTATATATATCCTTAGAGAAGTGCCAATCTCACTAATGTTCAAAAAAGTCTAAAAGAAGAAAACAACAACAAAACCCCACAATTTTGGTAAAACTGTGGTGGCTGTGTTTATACATCCATATTGGTTTCAAAAATTCTACCAATGTCTGATGCGGTTACATAAAATTTTCTATAGGAGAGCAGTCATGTAAAAAATCAGAGGAAAATTAAAAGAGTAAAATCTCATTTTGTCTGGAGTTGTGCACCCTTCTACCTTCTCAAAATATGACCAACCCAACCAGATTTCCTTCCAGCATTGGAAACAGTTATTGGAGCTTGCTGTGTCCAGCAATAAGAGCTGGTGTGTGAATGGGGGTCTTGGTCAGCTCTGCCCTTGGACTTGAGCAAGAAGTAGCCCTGTCCTGAGCCCTTGAGTTTGACCATCTTTGTCACCTGTGTTCAGTGCTGGCCCACCATGATGCGTAACCAGGGCTGGTTACGGAATTTATGGGGCCAAGTGAAAAATAAAAATACCCCATTTTACAAAAAGAGTGCTGTGAAAGAGACATACAAAGATATGTTTTCCTTCTTCCACTGGTCTCTCTCTCTCTCTCTCTCTCCCCCCGCCCCTTGAACTTGTCATGGTGTTTTCATTTGCTGTTTCATGTCGTCCCAAGTTTTAAATTATTGGCATGCATCTTGCGTTCGCCTTCACGTTGTGCAATGCCGGCTGTAAATGTAAACACCGGGCCATTTAGCTCATATGCACAATCACTGAAATTACACAATCTGCATGTGCTTGCTCAATCCCTGGAGCTGGCCAGGAAAGGCGAAACACAAGCCAGACTCTGAGAGGTGAGAGAAAGGAAGAGAGGATTCCCCCCAGGCGTGGAGCCAGCCTAGGCAGCGAGGGAGCGCTGGGTATGGAGATCTGGATGGGAGTGCGGGAGCGTCCTCTCCCACAGCAGGGGTGCAAGGGAATCTTATTTAAAGGACACTGTTCCCCAGGAGAGCTGAGCATCCGTGGCCTTCCTTGCCTTCCTGTCCCAACGTGTGATTCAGGAGATATTTAAGAATGAGTGTGGCATTTGCAACACTTGGACACAGTAGCTTAGACACATGTTCATGCTATCAAACATTGATTTTCCTTTTAGATCTGTAAAATATAGGTAGAGATATGACGTGCATCACATGTGGTTATGATTCTCCGTGCAGGCAGACAGATGCACACTGAATGCTGGAATTGGGAATAGTCTTTTGAATTAAAATATAGTGATGTAATAAACTTTTCAAACCTTTTCAGCTTAATTTAAATATTTTGGTTTAGATATTAGATAAACGTAAGTTATAATTTATATTTTGTCTGTTAATTTTAATGGGTAGCTTTTAATACGTTGAGAGGATAACTTTTTAAAACATGTCTAAAAATAACCTTTCTTTTATGATATTTGCTTTAATTTGCATTGGATATACTTTGTACATATTTATATTTTACTTTGTGCTAGAACAATACTAAATCACAACAAAACGTTGGTGCAGATCTTGTTTGTAACAATATAATTAGTGATTTTCCTGAAACAAAGGAAAGAATAATAAATTTTTATGGCATGAAAGCATACTTTATGAATTGTGGAGGTCTTTGCTTTATTACTCATCCAGACATCACCAGCCCATAAACAGGATACCTTTATGTGCATAATAATAATTAACTTCAGTTGTCTTTGATGTTTTGCAAACGTTCAGTCATATAAAACCATAGCTTTACTCATGTTCATTTTTTAACCTTTGTCAATACCAAGGTATAATTTTCAATGTTCAGAGGATAGAACTTTTTTCCTTAACTCTTTATTAACTCAATTTATAACTTTAAAAAATTATTTTATTTTTTTTTTCCATCACCATTTATCCCCTCTAACTTTTAAGTATTCAGACATATGGTTTACAGGCCTCTGAGGTCTTCTTGCCTTGGATCTCACGTATTAGGTGAAGGCCTGTTTTTCTTTTTTGTTTGTTTGTTTTTCATTAAAATATTGTTTCTCAATCTATAAAAATCCCAGACACAGAAGACAGTTGGCTTTTGTGAATGAGACCAATGGAGGGACTAAAGCTTCAAACATTTCCTTTCTCAGGATCACTCTGGGATATGGACTCTTTGAACTTGGAACACTTGATAAAATTACTTACACTGTCTAGGTTCATTTTTCTCTTTGCCAAAACACACATAGCATCCAATATTGGGAATATTAAGCTTTGGGCCAGTGGCTTGATGGGAGGGTTGAAACAGTGTGTTATAGAGTCAAAAAGGAGGTTAAATGATGCCAGGTATCATCCACTGGTCCCCAGCATAAGTGAATGATGCTGGAGACTAAATAAATAAATACATGCATACATGCATAAAAACTTCTCTCATTCTTTGAGTGATATGTGACTTACTATATAATAAGACCCAAGAAATAGAAGCGCATAATTCAGAATCACCAAACGCATGAGGAAATAAGCCACCATGAGTGAGAATGATCAGAAACAAAACCAATAGCTAGACCCAAAATAATTCAGATATTGAAGATTTTAGATGAAGATTATAAAGCAATTTTGCATAAACTACTTAAAGAAATAAAAGTTGGAATCACAGAAGTAAGCAGGAAGTAAAAGATTATGATCAAACTATCAGATGAATCTGAGTAAGAACCAAATATAACTTTTGGAAATTAAATATATTGGCACAGGAGACTTCATGAATAGGTTAACAAGCAGATTAGGCCAGCGTAAGAGAAAAGTAAGTAAATTAGAGAAGAAATATGAAAAAAAAATCCAGAATTATACTCGGGGGGATATAGAGATGGAAACATAAGAAAAGTTAAAATATGTAAAATAGCTAAGAGATATGCAAAACAGAATGAGAAGATCTAACATAAATCTAACCATAGTAAATCTTCCAGAAGGAGAGAATAAAAGAGACAATTTTAAAGACACTGACACAATTTTCCTGCCCTAATAAAAGTATTAATTCCCAGATAAAAGAATCGCAATTTATAGCAAAAGATAAATACAAAGACATTTACAAGAGGCACATTGTGATAAAACTGCAGAGCAATGGAGATGAAAAGACCTTCAAGCAGCAAAAGGGGAATGTCAGCTTGTGTACAAAGAGAAGAGAGTGGCTTTATGGGAGATGCCCGGATAGCAACTGTAGAATTAAGAACATTGTGAAATAATGTCTCCAAAAGTGCTGACACAAGATAATCTTCAACCCAGAATTTTGTACCCAGCAACACTACTTTTCAAGATGAGAGTTGGCTTAAACTGTCTGTTTGCTATTATCAGGAGCCCCTTTTGATTTATGCTTTTAATACATCCCATTCATAAACTTATGTTTTATATCTTTGATAATCCAGTCACATGTACTATTCTTATCAGTGTGAAGGCCAAACTAACAGAAATTCCATTCCTAGAATCTAAATTCCATTCACCCTAACATGATTCTGGTGCCCTAATTTATATTCTAGTATCAAGTAATAGAGTTTTCTCAGCACAGTTTGCAGTTTTCAAGTAGTATATAGTGCTTTGTAATTTAGAAAACATCTAGCCCTACCATACCTCGTTTAATCCTAACATCTGATGTATTGAGGTGGGTAAGAAAGTTAGTATTTTAAAAAATATATATTTTATTGATTTTTTACAGAGAGAAAGGGAGAGGGATAGAGAGTTAGAAACATCAATGAGCGCGAAACATCAATCAGCTGCCTCCTGCACACCTCCTACTGTAGATGTGTCCACGACCAAGGTACATGCCCTTGACCAGAATCAAACCACTGAGCCAAACCAGTTAGGGCAAAAGTTAGTATTTTTTATTTTACCCAGAAGAAAACAACTTCCTAAGATGCTAAATGCCTTGTTCAAGTCATGCAACTGGAATTAGGCTGAGCTGGTGCCCCTCCATCCAATATTTAGCACAAGTGTATTAAATATGATGACATGTCAGACACTCTTGAAGATAGCAGAGGGACGATGTATTGATTCTCACCACCTTAGTTTCTGCAAGTCATCTGATGTTTTACATTTCACTGAGTTCTGCTATTTCTCAGTGGCCAAGTTCAGTCAAACTCGCCTCTTAAATTCTTTGACCATGTTCTTGAACAATTGAAAACGAGCAACCTCTAAAAATATCAATAACCGCAGTTTTCTCCATAGCTTGTTGGTTACAGACTGATGTACCTGCACAGCCATGACTGGGTGAATCTAAGCCAGGGTTTCCTTGTGTCTGTGGCCCCTGCACCCAGCACCCAGTGGGAGGTCAATACCTCTTTGTTGGATGAATTATGTACAGAACATATGACATTTATTAGACAATTTTGGCCATGTGTCTCCTTTGGTGAAATCATATGGGATGCATCCAACTGAGCATCTGCTACCTGATTAGGCTCTTTCTGGGGGAGAAACAGCAGCTCTGAGGACTTGTGGCCGGCGGGGATCACAGGGCAAGTTCCCAAGCTGTCCTGTCGGTCCATCAGCATCGTGCTTCCTCCCTGACTTTCTGGTCACCCACCTTTGCTCAGTCTATGGCTGATTTCCTGCTCAGCGTCTCCAATCTGATTCATGGAGTGACCTACTTTCTAGGCTCTGCCCCTTCCTCCTGGTTGAAAGACTGACAGGCATTCTCCTTCCTGCCTAGGAGCTTCTATGGACAGAGATCTGGGAACAACCCCTTCTAGGCATGGTCTATTGGTTCCTCGCCTCCATCCACCTCCATCCACAGCCTCTCTTTCTCACCCAAAAAAAGCGCCCATGCCAGCCCTGGTGGGTCTTGTCCTGGATCGGAAGGATGTATGTATTCTCTACAGATGCCAGATTCATCTGTGTCCTTGGAACGTCTTTGGATGTTTGAATTCCTTGCTTTTTTACATCTCTTTTGGTAACCTCAATTCCCCCTTTCTTTTCTTAGCTTCAGTTATGTTAAAAATCTGGCCTGTTTCAAAGCTAGATCCAGCCAGTCTGAGGACAAACTAATATGCCTCCTTGCTTCTTGAAAAGCAGCAAGCAGACCTCATCTGTCACACACTTAAGAGTTGTACACACAGCCAAGCACAAAACTATGGTAATCAAGGCTCCTCCTGCCAGCCCTCATGGGTTGTCATCCTTGCATTCCTGTGTGGCAAAAACGGGCAAGGATGGACCATGTGTACATCAGAAAATGCCCTCTAATTCTGACAGCAGTCACTTGTTGGAGATGGCTCCTATTTGTATTTTTATTTTATTGTTGTTGTTGTTCTGCCAACACTTCAGTGCTTTTTTCCTTCAAAAAGGTAATATTCCCAGTACACTGGTATACAGTTTGGAAAACTTTGCCTTGTGCACTTCCGGCATCAGAATCAAAGTCAAGGGCATTTCTACTGAGGAAGTTCAGTTTTTAATCATGTGTTTGGATTATCTAGTATTTGTTGGTTCCAGACTTTCCTTTCTGAAACTTGACAAGCCCTAGGACATCTCCAAGGGCTATCAACTCCTCAGTTAATTATTTTTCTCAAAGATAATGAAAATTTAATATTTGCTCCAGTAAAACATAATTAGGAATGTTGCTCTACAGAAAAATGAATTCCACAGAGCCACATGAAAAACAGAGAAATTATTTTGGATCCTGTATCACCATTACTACTACTACTACTAATACTACTACTACTACAACTACAAGGACCAGGACTACTCCTATTATTATTTGGCTCCATGATACTTTAAGGGAGAGTCTACCCTTTATTTTTCAGGCCCATCCAGCTGAGCCAGTCACCATTTTGGAAGTTTCTTTTCAAGTCAATTCGGAAGCCATAATTTTTTCCTAATGTCGAACAATCCCCTGGAACAAGGCCATGTCATAGCATTCCACGGTTGGAAGAGATCTTAACGTTTAGCTCACACAACCGACCACCACCGACTGTTCTGTCTCCTTTCCTGCGTTCCTGTCAGGAGGGTGGTCTGGCCTCCGACGGAACACTGTGATGATCTGTTCTCTGAAACACTAGGAGGCTCTCTGTTTGATCATCTTTCACCTCATTCCTGGAGCAATTGCACTTGAACTGTGGTTGGGGAGCTGATCACGCCAAGGGGGTGGAAGGTAGGAACTGGAACAGACCAGCCGAGTCCAGTTGCATAAAATCACTTTGCTATTGCTGGCGTTCGACCAGCATAGATAACATTCACATCAAGAGGGCTCTTTTTTTGGAATTCGAATATTACCTCCAGAAGCCAGGGAGAATACCAGTTGCTCTCCTGTTAGACGCTAACAGCTTTGCATACTTTAGAAGCAATGAGCCTAAACAAAAAGGGATTTTCTTCCAGTGGTTTGCCTTAGAGCCAAGAGGAGCCATAGTGCACACCATGGGAAGGAGGCATTTACTGGGCCTCAGAGCAAGTCTCCTCGTGGCTTACTGCCTATTGTGTTTGCCTGAGCCCCTCTATTGTCCTGGAACTCACCCTTCGCTAATGTTAACCATTAGGCAAGGTATAATTTCTTTTCTTACATAATTTCTCAAGCAACAGCTCATACTTAATAACTGCCATTACAAACAGCTTTGCTCTATTGTACTAATTACTAAAAGGAATGGGTCACGTTCTCCTATTTTCTTTTCCCCTCATATAATTAACTTGTTAAAAACTGAACCTCGCCTGGAACTGGAGGCAGTCATTTGGGGAATAATATCTTGCACTTGCAAAACATATTTTCATGTGAGACAAATCCTTCTTTCTCCCTTTGCTGTTCTGAAGCTCACTGGTCAGAATCGGGAAGAGGCAGCATTTAGGAGGAAGCACGCTGATGAAGGAGCAGCCGCTGTATCTGTCCTTGGGGGGCCGGTGGGTCCCCTGAGCCGGATCACAGAACCACAGGCTTTGCAGAATCTTCATCAATGGGTGTGAGCTGCAGCCTCGTGACTCATCCAAGGGTGAGCTGGGGTGGGGAGATCCAGAGCGAGCAGGAGAGAACTTCTAAAGAGAAGCCTAATTTCAGCCAAATGTCTAAAAGGCTCTACAGTGCGGGGGCAACTCAGCTACTCAGTTGTCTCTTGCAGAGGGTCCCCTTCCTCCAAGCACTACCACCACCACCACCACCACCACCACCTCCACCACCACAACAAAAAGGCTTGTTTGTTGAAAGGGCCCCAGGCATGGAGCTCAGGTGCAGGATTGGACACATCTGGAAGATGGAGTGAACTGGGCCTGCCGTTAGTGAGCACATATGAAGCAGACTCATCTCTTCATCTCTCACCTTCTGGGAGAGTCCAAACTTTAAAACTGAAGTCTTGCCTGGACGGTGTGGCTCAGCAGTTGAGCACCGACCCATGAACCAAGAGGTCAACCGTTCGATTCTCGGTCAGGGCACATGCTAGGATTGTGGGCTGGATCCCCAGTAGGGGGCGTGCAGTTGGCAGCAGATCAATGATTCTCTCTCATGGATGCTTCTATCTCTCTATCCCTCCCCCTTCCTCTCTCTCTAAACATGATTTCATTCGGTCAGACCTGGAAGTTTCTGAGCTCTCTGAAAGGTGATTTCTTGAGACACAGAATGGTCTATGAGTGTGTGCTTTGACTCCATAGCACTATATTATGAATAAAAATGCTATAATTGCATTTCAAATAATGCCAGTCTATGAGTGAGGCACTTTGTGTTAAAAAAATGTTACCCTATGAGTGACAATCCATGGATGATCTCTCTAGAAGGCTGGAAACAAAAAACAGAACTCAGAAGTTTATATATGTATAAATGTACAGGGTGGGGCAAAAGCAGGTTTGCAGCTGCTCGTATGAAAAATAATACAATCATTAATAAACAATACAAGAATAAACTCTGTGTTTCACGTACTCACACCTACCCTTGCTCCACCCTGTATGTATGTATTATAAACATCTAGATATATTAAATTTCTGGAGTATGTACACATACATATATTAATATAATTTGTATAATTATATACATTTCTGAAAAAATATACATGTGTTTGTCTATGAAGGTCAAAGTTGAGATCTCAGATGTGGATCTGCTTTATTATTTGATTATCTAGGCTTTAAAGGTTTAGGGGGAGGTAGGATAGAACTCAGAAGTATCAAAATTTACCCTGGCCAGGCAGCTCAGTTACTTAAAGTGTTGTCCTGATACACTAAGGTTGTGGGTTCGATCCCTGGTCAGGAAACATACAAGAAGCAACCAATGAATGCATCAATAAGTGGAACAACAAATCGATGTTTCTCTCTCTGTGTGTCTCCTCTCTCTCTCTCTCTCTCAAAAAAATAAATAAATAAAAAATTTCGGAAAAGTATCAGAGTTTTCACAAACAGGCTTCTTCTTAAAGGTTTCCTGGCCAAGTTTGGTTACCCGGAGAGGGCTGAGGAAGTCACATGACCTTCTGGGCACATTCCATACTGTCCAAACCTTTTTGGGCTGACCCATCACAGGCCATGAGCTCAGCAAAACAGGCGGCACCTTAGGCAAACAAGACCGCTAGGCCCGAAGGACAGGCAGCCTTCCACTTCGGTTCCTGTAAGAAATGGTCAATTCCAAAATGTTTTCTTTTCACCGAGTTAAAAATAGCGGAAACTGAAATAGCTCATCCTATGAAATAAGAGTGAGATGTGTGTATTTTTTTAAAAAAACTGTCTTTCCTTAAAAATGTGTTGCATTCGACCAATCAGGCGGCTGCAGCCGGGATGGAATGTTAACCATCCCACCGGATGGCAAATTGGAGGGGAACATGCCTTTCATCTTAATTATAGGCTGGGCACGGGAATGCACTATACTCTTCGCTGTGTATGAGCCGGAGGAAACTTTCCCAGGGTATTTTCCTTTTGCATTTCTGACTCTTATTGGATTGGAAGCTCATTCATGTGACCCGGCAGGGTCCATTTTCCATAATAGGGCTAAAAATATGCCAGCAATGTTTTCCTTAGCACAGTCTGTGTGTGTTCAACATGAAAGCGACAGGACTCCTTTTCCTGTTGCTCCCAGTTCCCCTTTTCCTGGAGACACTTGCACTGTGATCCCACCAGTGTTATTGTTCAGATAGGCCCCATAACCTGGAGCGGAACCCACAATGGAACAACTGTAGGAATGGATTCTGCGTAAAGTACAGATCTTGTTCTTTCTTTATGGTTTGTCTCTGATGACTCATCTGCAGTAGATCAGAGGCCTGGAAATGTTTTTCCTATAATGGGATTGCACTGTCACCAAGTCATCTATGATGGGAACCAGGGTCTCTTATGACCAGCGAATTGTATCTAGACTGAGGGCTGACTGCAACGGAGCTCACCTAACTGGATGA
>NW_005872898.1:6127-9263 GCF_000147115.1 Myotis lucifugus | reverse complement strand
GGGCATGTACTTCCGTTGGGCAGAATCCAGTTGAATTCACTGATGCCTCTATATCTTTGGTAGACTATTTGCCAACCTTAACTTCTTCCTCTGCAAATTGGGTATATAAAGTTTTTGCAAGGATTAGATATAAAAAATGTATCTGATGTACTTAGCATAGCACCCAGGTTATCGTAAGGAGAGAGCCTGCAACCTTGGTCTCATTTCTAATGAACTGAATCAAGTAACCATAGACAGATTCCATAATTCCGTGAGGAACAATGCTCACTGTGACTAGTATTATTGCCCTGGTCTTCTTCTGATGCCTACATACGACTCCCATTCAAGCTCTAGACCAGGTTCTCAAATGGAGGCAGCTCTGCTCCCACAGCAGGCATCTGGTCTTGGCTATGGTATCACCGGTGTGGGGAACCACCTAGTGAGTAGAGGATGCAGGTATTGCCAGGCATTCTATAATGCACAACAGAGAATTATCTGGACCAAAATGTCAAGAAACCCTGGTTTAGAACAAAGGCTTTAGGATCTGTTGTTGGGGCTGGAAAGATACCACAGGAGCCATTCCAAGAACCGAACCGAACGAGCTTCTCTCCATGCCTCGTTTAGTCCAGGGACAGATCTGAGTGCCTACTACGTGTAGGGCTGCATTACTGGGGGCTGAGACAGCCTGGGTTTCTGAAGCCACTGTGCTTCCAAAGAGGCCAGGGTGCTGGCTGATGGTAAGTGCCTGCAGGTAATCCCAGAGATTAAATATAAATTAGAAGCGGCTTTACCTGGTTTAGTATCACTCTTGAGACTCAAGGAGCGTTTTCCAAAGTAAATGCATCTCCAAAACACGTTAATATTTTTACAGATTTAAGGGGCATTTTACCAGCTTGCAGGAAGACGTAGAAACCAGCCTGTCTATAGAATGGCTGCTTCTTTGCCCAATCCAGGGGTAGTCAGATGTCAGGTGTGGAGAATGCTTACAAAAATGATATTCATTCAAAAGGAGTTAAAGGTCATGTTTTTATTGAATTCCAGAAATAAAAGTTAAAAGTTTCTGTGTGATTCAATTAAAATGTTTTGTCTTAGCTTCACATCTTTTAAAGCTCTGGATCTCACTTTGCTTTCCTGGTAGTGTTAGGCGCCTCAGCGTGTCAAAATGCGAAGAGGCTGATTTCGATTTAGAGATCTGTGTTCCTGTATAATCCCATACGTTAACCAATAATAACTTACAGTGGACACGTTCCCTACAAGTATGTAATAAGTGTTTTCAGGGCTATTCCACTTCTGGCTTGCTTCTCATGCTCTAGGTGTGTTTGTCATTCTTTGCTTGTGATGGCTTCTTTCTGATGTCCCCGAAATTAATAGGTCACTCAACTCACCACAACCCAGTAAGGTGGTTCCATGACCAGAGGACCAAGGGAGTCCAGTCTCCTGTCACTCGAAGTCTGTGTTTATGGTTCATGGCACACTGAAAAGTTCTCAGCCGCATATTATTCTATTCTTGGCGCACAGAAATTATTTTGCTTGTGTTGGCATGCTGTTCTATGGAGATTAAATTTTTATCAGTACTCACACTGTCAGTGCTGCAATGACTGATGGATTGAAACTAGGGTCGGGGGAAGCCAAAGGAAAGCTTCGTGTAAACATATCTATAGAAAGCTACACTGTGCATTCCTTTAATTGATAAATTAGCTTAAGGACACACATAGTGAATAAAGGCTGTGGAGAGGCCATTGCAAAGAGAGCCCATAGATTTTTGGATTGCTCCAAGACGCGAGCTAGATAAATTCATGGACACCCTTCCGAGTGTCCAGTAGCTCATGTCTAAAAATGGATGGATTGCCCTTCACCATCTCATGCTATCATTCTACAATTCAGTCAAAATAACACTTCATTCCAATGTGTGGCATTACATAGAAGAGAGGTCTATAATAAATGTGGAGCGCAGGTACCCACTTGATTAAATGGTAAATTATTTCTGAGCAAAAACACCAAGAAGGACTCTATGACCCATGAACATGTGCCAGGCTCACAGGTGTGTTCTGGAAAGTGGCCATGGAGGCTCCTTCCACACATGCTGCTCTTCTTGCCTTGAGAGCTCACTGCACTGATCACAAGTGGTTAGATAATAGGGCTCGAGAAGCACCTAATACAAAGACAGCAATGTACATGTGGGCCAGTGACCCCTAATATACTAATATATCTCTTTTTAAAAAAATGTTTTTATTGATATTTAGAGAGAGAGGAAGGGAGATGGAGGGATAGAGAGAGAAACATGGATGAGAAAGAAACATCATTGAACGGCTGCTGGGGATGGATCCCACAACCAGGGCATGTGCCCTGACTGGGAATCGAATCGGTGATCTCTTGGTTCCTGGATTGATGCTCAACCACTGAGCACCAGCTGCTGGGCTATCTCTCTTTTATATTGTAAAGCGAGTGGATGAGCCAAACTTTCTTGAGAAGTGTGGTTTGAGGGGAAGTCGGCAGATGGTAGAGGGGTGGGAACACCAAGAGGCCCACGGGAACAAGACAATAACTAGAAGAGATGAGGTACCAGAAGCCATAAAGGAAGCTAAATCCTTGGAGAAATAAAAGCCTGAGGCAGTATTTGCTACAAGTAAGCCCAAATCCTGAAGTACCAGTTAATGCTTAATAACAAATGTCTAGCCATCAGCGACATATTCAGAAAAGAGACACCACCATTGGAAACATATATTAAAATAAAAAACATGAGGTTGTAAAAGCCTCATGACTTGATGAATACATCACATGAATAAGAATTAAAGATTAGGAGAAAAAAAATAATGGGCCTTTGTTAAATGGAGCACATTGTAAACAAATGCTAATTATGTGCCTATGAGCAGGTTTGATCCAATGTCTCCACTGGGGCCTTGACTTTAGTCTGACCTTGAGCTCAGTGAAGTTTAAAATGAGTTAGTTAAGCCCTGACCAGTTTGGCTCAGTGGATAAAGCGTCGGCCTGCGGGCTCATGGGTCCCAGGTTCGATTCCAGTCAAGGGCATGTACCTTGGTTGTGGGCACATACCCAGTGGGGAGTGTGCAGGAGGCAGCCGATTGATGTTTCTCCCTCTCCCTTCCTCTCTGTAAAAAATCAATAAAATATATTAAAAAAATAAAATAAAATGAGT
>NW_005872898.1:0-5427 GCF_000147115.1 Myotis lucifugus | reverse complement strand
ACTCCTCCTATTTATACACAGCAGACCAGCTGGCATGGAAAATCGTATGCATTTGTCTTTCAAATGGAAATATATTCTACATGCATTTTTTTCCTCCCTGGACTATTCTTTTCCTCAATTTTGTTTGTTTTGTTTTCATTTCTCTCGTGCCATTGTGTTTCCTTAAAACTAGGGAAGTTTCTTCCGGGGTGAAATTAGTCGTAAATCTACCAGGAAGGCGGGGGTCTCCACCTTTGACTGTATTCATTATGTTAGAACAAAAATAACAAAGAGGCCCACTGCATTGTTCCCCAAAGAATCGTCCAGAAGAACTTCCACTTTTCAGAGCCTCATTTGTTTTCTAAATCCCCGAAGAGAGATTTGACTCAGCAAAAATGAGCTGTAAGCCTTCTTTAGCAGCAGCAACAGCAGCCGCGCTGTGGATGTTGGCTCCAGGACCGGCCTAGTTATTCAGCAGATATTGTCCCGGCCAAGCCCTGGAACAGCTCTAGCCACTGCCCCAAATGCTGCCTACCAACCGTTGCCTAGGTGAGGCGAGCCTTGGCCATAAATCCTGGCACCCCTACCCTCCCCCAAACCTGCCTGATTCATTTGTTCACATGACGCCTTCTGAGTGGAAGGTATGATTGCCTGCCTTCTGGCTTGCTTAGTCTTTCTTTCTCTTCTCTCTCTGTGTGTCTCTCTGTCTCTGTCTGTCTGTCTGTCTGTCTCTTTCTTCACCTGGTAAGAGAACCAGCCAAAAACCGATTGAGAGAAGGCACCTGCCCCCACGCATCACTAACACACAAGCTAAGGAAAACTACCGCTACTTATGTAAAACTGTTTGGGGGTTCTTAAAATTTCCCTTCAGAAAAATTTTTTTTTTCTGAGGGCATTTTGGGCTGTGAGCAACAGTTTGCTTTCTGTGGGTTTGATTTAAAGGTCTGTCTTCTCTGACTCTCTGTAATTGTAGGAAAGGTGATTGGTTAATGGCATGTGTCACTTGAAACAACTGGTTGCAATAGCATTGCCATTTGTCTTAGTTGAGGCTGCCCTAACAGAATACCATGAGCTGCCTCCCCGAAAGAAATGACATGCATTTCTCACAGTTCTGGAGGCTTCCTGGTTTGCAGACAGCCCACATTCTGAGAGAGAGAGAGAGAGAGAGAGAGAGAGAAAGAGAACTCTCATGAGGGCTACATCCTCATGACTTAAATAGCATTAATTAATTAGTTAATTAATTGGATGTTAGGATTTCAGCATAATAATTTGGGTAGGGCATAGACATGGAATCCTTAGCATCCTTATATATCCCTTCTTTGATATTCTACTTTTCAAACTTCGCCTTTTTTCTCTCTATCCAAGTCTCATCAATTTCCTAAATACCGCTCCTAAATGTCCTTGTTCTGTAGTTATGTATTTATTATTTTATTGACCTATACATGCATAATATTAGTTTGCTCAGAGCTTAACTAGTTAAGCCTAGTTTCTAAGCTTCATTTAGATACACAGGAGACTAAATGAGATTTTAAACCTGGAGGCCTGATTCTGGGAATCAGTGGAGACAAGAGTATGGTTTTGACTTATGTAGTAAGAATTGAACATAAACAAAAGATTTAGTCAAGCTGATCCCTTATTGCCCAAGGAAAGTTCCTTTTAAGGAACTGGGCTGAACCTAGGTATGCTGGCCAGGTCCAAACAAATTGAGAAAAACCTCTGAATCCGTGTTCTATTCTACTGCCTTTTGAAGAACTGCCACTGGGTAATAAAAGAAGATTTATGGCTGGTCAGTGAGTTCCCAGTCACCATGACTAGGAAAACTCCAGCCACTAAGAAAAACTTGCTAGGACTGTGACCTTGTGTAAAGCACTAAATCCTTCAAAATCCCAGCACCTTCGTTTATACAATGGGGATGTTCTGGAGAGACCAAATAAACTGTGAATAAAGATGACAGCAGTAGCCATGGTGGTAGCCACTCTCCAAGATGGCGCCCAACGATTCCTACCTCTTTGTCTTTCTCGCCACTTCCCCCACACGAGGCCAAGGGTTAGCCTGTGACAAATACAGCAGAGGTGGTGGTATGCCATTTCTGAAGTTAGGTCATAAAAGTTCTGTCTTTGTCGTGCTCTTTCTATGTCTGTCTATCTGTCTGTCACTCTGTCTGTCTGTCTCTCTCCCTAGGAAAAGCCATCTGCCGTGCTGTGAGCAACCCTCTGGAGAGGCCCACACATGGTGAGGCACTGAGACCTTCTCCAACAGAGTGAGCTTAGAAGCAGATCCTTGCGCCCTGTCATGTCTTCAGGTGACTATAGTCCTGGCCAACACCTTGGAGGGCAATCTTATGAGATGCCCTGAGCCCGAACTACCCGGCTAAGCTGTTCCCAGATCCCTAATCCTAGACACTTTGTGACATAATACATGTTATTTTAAGTTGCAAAGTTTTGAAGTAATTCATTAAGCCTCAATAGATAATTAACACAGCGACATAATAATAGCTAATCAACCAGGTCCCTTTTCTCCTTTTTAGAGAGACCTTCATGGTGTTGCGAAGGTCTACACTTGGGTACAGTGATTCCAAAGGAATGACTGTCCTTCTGACTCACCATGTGGCTGCCTGAGGCCACATTATCCACTAACTCCAACACCTGTCGCTTCTGCCATGTTGTCCTGATGAACTGCCACTCCTGGCACTTGACACACAAGTCTCCTTGGCAGCACTGAGGAGACCAAGGCCTCTGGTGGCCACAGCTGTTCTGTTTGTCCTTGTTGCTGCTGATACTGAACCAGTGCACCGGGTTTGTTGCCTTGGTTCTGTGTCAACATGGTTTCCATGAATGGCATCCAGGGTTAACCTGCAGAGCCATGCCTAGAACACGCACAAGGACTGGGACCATGAAGGAAACTGACAAACTCTCATCATTCACACCTCAGCCCTGAACCACTTCTTCCATCAACCCGATTCCGTACCTGTTGGGGGCTTTTCTTACCATTTAAGACCTTGACTTTCTCTGCTTCCCTAATTCTGGCTTTCTGTCCTTCGGGTCACCTTCAATACACACCCTACTCTGTTTCATTTGGCCACAGGATCATTCTCTCTTGGAGCTGCCTCCATGGGTCGAGATCTGGCCATATTTGCCTTGGCACTATGAGCTGGACTCGGAAAAATTCTAGATTTGTTGCCTGTTCTCACCTTTTAAATGCTGCCTCTGAGTACCTGGTCTGAACAAGATCCAGGCTCTGCCTCTTGGCTCCTCCACATGGCCCAGTCGGGACCATTCACCCAGCATCAGTGTGGGCCAGGATGGCTTCTGCTCTTTTCTCCACCCTCTCATTTTTCTAGTTTTGTCTTGTTGCTTATGCTGAAGCCCTGTGATAATGCTGGTAGACCCTAACCATAGACCGCAGTGATTCTCAGCTGTGGTTGGCATTCAAATAGCTTGGAGAACTTAAAAACCATTCAGGTGCCCGGGTCCTCTCCGAGACCAATAAAATGAGAATATCTGGGTACACAGGGCTCAGGCATGAATATTTATGAAAAGCTTCCCAGTTGATTTTCCCAAGTAGTCAGATTTTAAAAAGCAATAATGTACAGCTAGGGCTGAGCAAGTTCAAATGCTATACTTGCTAAACCAAAACCATCTGGGGGCCAGATTCACACTGGGGTGGCCAGTTTGTGACGTCTGAGTAGAGGGTGAGTTGACAGCCTCGCTGGGAAGCCAGCGGCATTGTTTGTGTGTATTCCACAGGATGCTCCGGGCGGGCAGAGGAAACAGTGAGCAGAGAATTCAGAAGCCATCAGCCAGGGCCCATGCTCTCAGGGCAGGCCCGCTCAAGAGGACAGCTGATAACCTGCAAGTAATTATATGTTTATGGTGAGCAAGCCCTTGATGAAAGATGGCATCGTGCACATGTGGCGTTTAGAAAAAGTTGCTGCAGAGTTTTTGACTTGGCACCGAGAATCCCGAACCACGGCTAATGGTATTTTCCTGCATAAAATGGGGTTTGTGCACATGGAGATTCAAGAGAGAATGAGTGTCGAAGCCGTAAGAAAGTAGGAATCAGAAGCTGCCCATTGGGGGAGAATCAACATAACAAATACAGTTCTAAACCTAAACATGTCCGTGGTCATATTCCGTTCCAGTTGTTAGCTATAAATATCACTTCGGGAATATGGATTTGATCTTTCAATTAGTGTGAACAGCTGGATTCTTCAGATGAATAAAAGATGATTTGAATTATTTTCAAATGTATGTCCTGTAACACATCTTTTATATAATAATAATAACAGCACCTTTAAGGGATGCTAATATACATAGCAAGTGCTTCCTGAATTCTAAAAAGTATTTTGACAGAGCAGTTCAAGATGTGTTAATATAGCCATGTCACTGCTCTGCTGATGAATTAATAGAAATGGTATTGATAACTTTTAAAGGTTTTAATTAGTTCTATTCACAAGCTAGATGCATGGGGATGGATTACACTGCATTGATAGTCTTGATTGAAAAAGTGCATATATTGAATAGTGACTATATTCAATATATATGAATGTTGACAAAATAAAATTCAGTATTTGAAATTGGGAGTTTTAAAACATTTCTCAATATTCTAGACTCATTCTGGTTGATAGTCCAGGTTATGGGTGGGGTGGGGGGGTTGAGAGCTCCTAGTGGGGTATGCAGGGTCTGTTAGTCCTTAAAAAGTACAGGCCTTTCTTTCTTTTTTGTGACTTGAAGAATATCTCACAATTCGACCAATCATTTGATATTTACTAGTATTTGATATTTACTAGTATTTGATATTTACTAGTATGTGTAACAAAGAACCCAGGATATATGGCTTACATCCAAAGAAATGCTTTCTGGAAAGCTAGAGGTCTTTAAAGACAGTAAAATAACTCATTAAAGTATTTTTTTCTCTAAGGGTCTGAACGAGAAAAGGTGACACTCACCAAGGAGACCGTTTTCATGTCTGAGGGACACACGAAACACGGCGCCTTAGAAGAAATTCACACTCAGAGGGAAGGTAACATTATTAGGAAATTACAGTGTCCGGACACTAACCAAGTTTGTGGAAAACAAGCACTCGTCGTTTCCTTGGAAGGCCTTTGGGAAAATATGTCTCCAAGTGTTCCCTTGGAGCCAGTATTTCAGAGACAACATAGGAACCACATGTCCCTTTTCTTACACATCCACCGATGTCTAACGTGGGTGTTCACTGAGCCTGACGACCAGATTGTCCTAAAAGCAGCTGATCTCATTCCCTGTGGGTGCTGAGTTCCTCTTTCCTAAAATCCTGGATGAATATAGAAGCTCTGGCGCTGCCCCCTGTCGAACCCTTCCCTGCCTACAGGCGTCCGGAGGGGACCCACAGACCCTGCGGCCATTGAGCAAAGGAACAGCCTCTCTTGCTATCAGACATCTCCAGGAATGCGGATGCAACAGTTAGCTC
>NW_005872897.1:27666-45527 GCF_000147115.1 Myotis lucifugus | reverse complement strand
GAGGAACTGTATGAAAGGGTCTCGACATTAGGAAGATAGTCCACTGCTCTGGACTATCTTAAACACTCAATCATGAAATAAAACTTAGTGGTGTTATGTTTTATACAGGAAATGCAAAAATAGACTCTCCATTTTAACAGTTATCTATTTTTAATGCTATTTTGATAGAAGCCACATTGAAAATAAAAAGAACTTTCTAAAATTTTGAGTTATCCAAAAATGTAAAAAATAATGACTTCATCATCACTTGATCTGTTTAATCACAAGTGAGATGGCCATAGTTTTAGAATCTTGTAGGAAGAACACCTACTTTAATGGTGGTTTTCATTGATAACATTCAAATTTGTATGATATGGAGTGGAAGCTGTCTTTCAACCTATTTTGTAAGAATAAAATAGTTGTAAATTAGATAAGTGTGTGAGAATTAATATTAACTAGATCTGGCTATAAAAGTAGATTTAAAAGAGCTCTTGGTAAGATGGTTGTTTGAATTGAAAACATCAATAAAATTGATAAATATCTAGCTAGACTGATAATGAAAAATAGAGAAGACACAAATTAGCAAAATCTTATATAATAAAAGCCTAGGTGACATCATGCAACGCCCTCACATGACGTCATCACAAGATCGCCACCACAAGATGGCCGGCAGGGGAGGGCAGTTGGGGGTGAGATCAGGCCATCAGGGGAGGGCAGTTGGGGGTGAGATCAGGCCATCAGGGGAGGGCAGTTGGGGGTGAGATCAGGCCAGCAGGGGAAGGCAGTTGGGAAGACCAGGCCAGCAGGGCAAGGCAGTTGGGGGCAATCAGGCTGGCAGGGCAGGGCAGTTGGGGGTGATCAGTCTGGCAGGGGAGGGCAGTTGGGGGCGATCAGGCCAGCAGGGGAGGGCAGTTGGGGGCAATTGGGCTGGCAGTGGAGGGCAGTTGGGGGCAATTATGCTGGCAGGGGAGCAATTAGGCATCAATCAGGCTGGCAGGGGAGTGGTTGGGGGCGATCAAGCTGGCAGGCAGAAGTAGTTAGGGTCATTAAGAGAGGCAGGCAGGCGAGCAGTTAGGATCCAGCAGTCCCAGATTATGAGAGGAATGTCCAACTGACATCCCCCAAGGGGTCCCAGATTGGAGAGGGTGTAGGCCGGGCTGAGGGACCCCCCTCCCATGCATGAATTTTGTGCACCAGGCCTCTAGTCAAGGATAAGATTATATGACTAAAGATTCCACATATATTTTGAAAATAGTAAGATAATATCATCAATAATTTTAACTTTATTTTTATTGTTGACACTATTACATATTTAAAAATTTTATATAATAAGTGTTGACAATCTACATGAATGGACAAATATTTTAGAAGTCACAAAGCTTGCTCAAGAAAAAATAGATAACCTGAATAAATCCTGTCTTTTAAAGAAATTGGTACTGTAGCTAAAAACTTCTGCTTCTATATTATTTTTTTATTTTTCAACTATTAATTTTTATATTAATTGTGAAAATTTTGAAACCTAAAAGTGATCAAATAAAAGTTATAGAAATGACACTTATTCTGCCTGAAAGTACTATTATATTTCCCAGGGGGAAAATAGTATGCAAGTAGTCGTCGCATGAACCACCTTGATTGCAGAATGTCCATTTTCTGAACATCAATTCAAAAATAACTCAAATGTATTTGCCATCTCTTCACAAAGTACATAAAGGATACAGTATGTTGCAAGGAAATCCAGCTAAAATAGAGGGAAAAGGAATATTATTAATAGTTTCTGAATGATAATATTTATTCTTCCCTCACAATAAGTTCCACTTGAAATCAAGTCAAAGAAGCTATTCATTAGCCCCCTCCCCATGCAAATGAAACTCTGACATTCAAAATATCAACGTCAAATTACACGTTCTCTTACACATGCAATTAATCTCACAAATAGAGCAATGTCAAGAGCACAGAGCATTTGCCTGCATCCTGCAGGTAAAACATAGATGCATGAAATTGTTCATTACTTCATTTATCTTCACCCAATATGAGATCAAAATTAGTACAATTCTTCTCAAAAGTAAAGAAAGACTAGTTGGTGCAGGAAGTGGCAATCACTTTGGTTGTTCTGATTTACACAGTTGTTTCACTTTTAACCCTGTAGAACACTGTCAATGAATAACAACAACAACAACAAAAACAGCCTAATGAGCAAATATAAATCATATTTTCAGTAGTTAAACTACCACAGACAGGAGGAGATTTATACATTCAGCTATTTCTCTGTTTGTTCATTCAGTCAACAAACATTTCTAGAGCACCACCGTACCTCAAGGCCCTAAATATAGATGGAGAAGAAATCTATTCCTGTCCTCCAGGGGTTGACATTCTGAGTGACACAGAGGAGTGGCTTCTAACTCAGACAAGGGGAAGGAAGTTGCCAGGGAAAGCTATTTGGACGTGGCTACACTGCAGCTGAGTGTTGAAGAAGATATATATACACTTTGTGAGGAAGAACTATGTCCACCTTGCTTTCCATTATGTATACAGAGATTGCACAGAAACTGGCACATGGCTTATAAAGAATTAAATAAATGAGTGTGGGAACAAATAAGTGAATGATCTGGTTATCTAATAAATTATTGAATAGGCTCTAACCAGATGAAAAGTAGACTTAAGGAGGATAGCATATAAAAATGTGGAGACACATAAAACAGGATATTTTATGTGACAAACTGCAAATTTGGAATAAAGATTCATTTTAGCACAAAGGCACTTTATAGAGCATTGAGTAGAAAAAGGACCAAATCCAAGTAAGTATGTAAGCTAATCCTCAACTTGGCCATTAATAGTTATTAGGACTTGTCAAACTGCAGTGGGAAGGCCAGGGAGGGTTGGGGGACAGGAGGGAGGGGAGTAAGAGATCAACCGAAGGACTTGTATGCATCTATACAAGCATAACTAATGGACATAAGACACTGGGAGGTAAGGGAGGGCAGGGGTTTGTCAAGGGTGGGGGGAAAAAAGGGCACTTATGTAATACCCTTTGTAATACTTTTAGCAAAAATAAAAAAATAAAAATAAAAAAAATAAATAGGAGACTTGGCTTAAAAAAATAGTTATTAGGACTTTCTTAGAGTATGTAACATGTGGAAAAAAATACATCTGATCTTCAACATTATATATAGTTCTAAAATTCTATGATTCCGTGTATCATAAACATACATATATAATAAAATAAACTGGAACAAAAATTACACTGAGCCCAATCCAACTCATTTTCAAATTGTTTCTGGTAGAGTATACGTGTTTGTGTTAGGGAATGTGCTTTGCTAGATATTGAAGACTATCTAGATAGAATGAAGATAAATACAGCATAATACCATATACCTATTTGATTTATTTTATGGGACAAGTCCTTGAAACCCAATGTTTCTAGCTACTCTATATATATATTTGAAAAGCTAGAAAATTTTATTAAAATCCATATTGACAGTTTTTTAAATGTTTGTTAAGCAACCACCAGGAGTTATGTGTTGTGTGATATAGGTGAACAAAAGATGAGAGGCACTATATTCTAGACTAGAAATGAAATGGTAAGAGGACAAAAAGCAGCACAGTCCACAACTCATCATGAAATTAGAAAATCCTTTATCTGAGAGAGGAAAGAAAAGAATATTTCTCCCTTACTGTACATGACACACAGTTTTCTTCATGTCACTAGCTGGTGTGTGTGTGTGTGTGTGTGTGTGTGTGTGTGTGTGTGTGTGTGTGTGGTTTTGATCCAGTTTCTGTCTTTGGTCCTCTCTCTTTTACTAATCTGCAAAATTTCAATGAGTAATCTCATCCACTGCCATGCCTTCCTCTGCCTCATATACTGTTGTAACTTCCAGGTTTCTTGAAATTTGCTAAGAAAGCACTCTAAGAGAATAAAGTAGAAGTGAATTTTAAACAAAGTACTTTTCTCCAGATATTGGGGAACAGAAAGGCAGCAAAGCAAAGTACAAGACAGAATAGAAATGAATACTAACAATTGACTCTGGACCATCATGGAAGAGAGAAGTAAGAAACTCGGACATCCTGTGTGGGGCTGGAATCACAAAGGGATAATCTTGATCCCTAAGCAAGTTGGAGCTGAAGTGAACTTCTTCTTTACAAGTGAGGTTTCCCTGTGAAAACAAAGAAGAGGGGAAGGAGTGAACCATAATAAGGGGGATATAGGTACATATATAAACCTTCATTCTGAGAACAGGTTTTACTGGGGAAATACTTAATCAGAAAACATGGCTCTGAATTAGGAAGGCTAACTGGGACTTTTGTCTAAATATATGAACAGCATCAATAAAGATATGAGCAGTTTTTCTTGTCAGAAAAAGCAATTCCAAGGAAGGAATTCTCCTATCGACCAAAGGGTCTTGGTAAGCATATTTAATATTTTCACTGTGGCATAATTGAAAACAAGCAAGAGCAGAAGATCTTCAAGTGTGGTCCTGGGGCCCAAGAATGTTAAAAACCTCAAATTCTTGGCCTCCACCCAGAGTCACTGAATCAGAAACTCTGAGAGGGGCCCAACAATCTGTATTTTTTCAAGCTCTCCAGATGATTCTGATGGTAACTGATGTTTAGAATTCACTGGTACTAATGTCAAAAGCAAGTAAGTCATATCTGTGAAAAATCCCTGACATTACACCTGTGGGTAAGACTTTAAAAAGTGAGAAACTAAAAAGTTAAATAATCAAAGGTTGACCATAGAAGAAAGAATGTACCTGTTTGTAAAATTCTTCCTTAACCTAGATACAAAATGGGAATATGTTGAATCATGTATGTGACATCTCTTTATACTTTTTATAGAATGAGACCCAGGCTGAAATTACACTTTATGTTTCTGCCTTCATCCCAATTCTTGAAACCCGAAAAAGGTAGTTTCCAGATCCAGGCTAAGACCACTACCTTTCACTTGATAGTAATACATCAAGAGCAGGCACAGTGCCTTGGGGTCCATTTGTAGCCGAGATAGAGATATAGCTCTGAAGTCACCTTTCAGTGAACTTCTCAATGACTGCTCCACTTAAGGCAGTTACATTTGCATTTTTGCATACTCATCTAGGTTCCTACTAGTACCTCAACCTTCATGGCCCACCTTCACTGGTTATCAGTTGGCAAAAGCTCAGAGAATGCCATCGTTTCATACTGCTTTGTCAATATCTATTCAAACCATAGTAAAACCCTATATAATAATAGGCTAATCTGCAAATTGTCCCCTCAGGAGTTTGACTCGGAGACCGAGAGTTCGATCGCTCACTATGACGTGCACTGATCACCAGGGGGCGGCATGGAACATGCTGGGCAACCAGCAGGGCACTGAGGGAGTGAGGGAAGGAGGAGACAGGAAGGCAGGGAACCTGATGGGCCATGATTGCTGGCCAGGCCTAGGGACCCTATATGTGCATGAATTTCATGCACCAGGCCTCTAGTATAAAATATACTAAATAACATATAAATGAATTTTAGATCACCTGTTATTTTCTATGCCACCTCAACCTTCCATCATCAAGAGAATAACTGAAAGTCCATTTTAAAAGACACAACAGCCAGGCCGGTGTGGCTCAGCGGTTGAGCATTGATTCAGGAACCAGGAGCTTAGTGGTTCAATTCCTGGTCAGGGAACATGCCCAGTTGTGGCTCCATCCCCAATGAGGATGCATGAAGGAGGCAGCCAAATGATGATGTTCCTCTTTCATCGGTGTTTCCATCTCCCTATCTCTCGCCCTTCCTCTCTCTCTAAGAAAAAAAAATCAATAAAAAACATACTTTAAAAAAAGACACAATAAAATGCTCTATGAAAACAAGACATAAGAATAGATCTTCCCTTGGGGTGAGGGTGTTTATTTTAAAAATAGATACTTCCTGAGAGGTTGTCAACATATCTAGCCCAGCAGAGGAAGAAAAGTAGCTAGAACAACCTCAGATGTGTGTGAGCTAAAACCACACAGGAAATCTCAAGCTCAGGGAAGGTACAGTACACCACAAGGCCCAGAGCAAGGGATGCTTCACTGTGTGAGGCGGGGCCTCCTCCCTCTCCTCACTTTCATGCAAGGCCTAGAAACAAGCCAAGAGAGAGATTTTTAAAATAACATTAACTCAGGATTTACCTTTAAATCCTTGGCTTACATTAAATTAGGCCTCTTGGGTATGGATTTTTTTAAGTAGAGTCACGGTAACAAACATTCACATGAGAATAGGACATTGTCTTAAAGTGTCTGATGATTGGAAATGTCATGTTTGGGCCCAGAATTTGACTTGCTGTTGTTTAGTATTATTTTACTCTCTCAAAGATGAGTGAGTTTGTGCTGTGATCTATATTTCATGGTTTACTAGCTGAAGTAAATGGACATTTAGGGAATTCATGTGTCAAGTACAGTTTTGGGTGGTTTAGGGGTTTTGTTGTATTATCACACCATGTAATCCTCAAGAAACTGGATAATAGGTTGAATTCCTCATTTTATAGGTGAAGAAACTCAGATTTAGGTTCTTGGTACTCACAAAAGGACACATAGATACATCTATATGACTTTATATGAAGTATATTTTAATACTCGTATTTACTTTTAGAGATAAGAAATAAGAGAGTGAATGATGTGTCCATTCTCATCCCACTTAATAATCATGCATCCATTATTAATCTCATCTATAATTCATAACAGAAAATGTTTATCAAAGTCTGAAAAAAAATTGACCTTTCTACAAAATCATTTTGTTTTTTACATTCAAGGCATTTTTTAAAATATATTTTTATTGATTTCAGAGAGGAAGGGAGAGGGAGAGAGAGACAAATATCAATGATGAGAGAGAACCATTGATCGGCTGCCTCCTGTATGCCCCACACTGGGAATAGAGCCTTTAACCCACGCCTGTGCCCTGAACAGGAATCAAACTGTGACTTCCTGGTTTATAGGTCAATGCTACAACCACTGAGCCATGCTGGCCAGGCACATTCAAGGCATTTTTCCATTCATGCACAAAATGTAATTATGGGAGACAAAACTGGGTAGGCTAGGTCTTTGCCTCCAGATGGCCAGTACAAGCTCACAGTAATACCAGGAAATGAATGAGCAGAAAAGAAGTGTTGAGTACAAGAGCCCAAAAGGAGGCCCATGGGGACTTCTCTGGAGAACTGTGGAGGGTGAAGAGAGAGCCACTAAACTCGAGCACCTTATGCCGCCTAAATAAGGAAACGTGTTCACTTTTATTACCGCACTGAAAGCATTTCATTCAGCTCTCAGTTTTCGGAATGATTGTTCAATGTTCCACCCTCGTCAGGAGTACATATTAAATGTTTAGGAAATAAAGGGCCATGGACAAGACCTTCAACGCTTCTGTTATTAGGGAGAAAGATTTCCTTATCTCCCTAACACCCCCTTGGGTCCTTGCTGATCTTAACAATACCTTAGCTGGCTATGGGGCTCAGAACTCTACAAGCCTCAATGTTTGTACAGAGTAATGGTCATCCGTTTCTAGAAAAAGGAATAACACCCGAAAAGGCAGCTTTCGAAGGGTAACTCCTCTTCTCCAAAAAAGCTACCCACACGTTCTCCTTTCTCACACATACATTCTGTTGTGCTAAAACACAGAGTTCCAGAGAAGGAAAATACATATTAGTAAAACTCATTTCAGCCTCACAATCCAAATGTTGGTCAACTCAAACCATTAGGTTTTTCAGTTACAGGGTTCTATACCACAATCTACCTAAAGAACAGCATCAATAATCCATTTCTCACAGGTAGATAATTTCTTTTCCAACAGATAAATACTTATAATGGGTATATAATGCAAATATTTTTTATTAATGTATCATGTATGCACTTGGAAATCCTTAAATAATAAAATATATATAACAAAGTTCAGTATATCACAGTCATAAAACATCAATTTTCAAGAATTCAAATAAGGAGAATGGAAATTATTCAATGGGATAAAGAAAATTTACTATAGCATTATTAGTCCTTAGATTTACATCTGTCAAATTACAACATATCTTCATATATGTGTGTGTATATATATATATATATATATATATATATATATATATATATATGCCTAAGTGACCGTTAGGACTGAACGACCAAATGACTGGTCAACTGGTTGCTATGACCCACACCGACCACAAGCAATGCAGGAGCTTCCCCTGGTGGTCAGTGCACTCCCACAGCCAATCTCCCACGCTGGCCAACCTCCCATGGTCCCTCCCCCGGGCTGGCCGGCCCAGATCCAGATCCGCCCCTATCAGGACTGAGCAAGAGGGCCCCTGCCGGAAGCCAATTCCAGCATGACAGCAGGGCTGAATCTGGGAATGGCTGATGGCATTTCCCCAAACCTGAATAGGATACATTAAACTGATTGTTTGCTGCCAGACAGCTCAGGGCATCTTAATCTACATGTTATTGCCTCCTACTGGCCAAACACCTGAACAGCCATAGGCTAATTCCCCCATCCTGACAATGGACTCTGTATACAAAACCCTGACCCTTTCAAGTGTATATCTCTGCTTTGCCTCAGGACAAATTGTGTTAATAAAAAGCATGGGGTCTTGAGACAAGGAGATGTTAGTTTCCTTTAAACTAGGCTCCTCTGACCCCCAAATGCCTTTCAAAATTATGCTTCGTCTCTGGACTCCTATTTAATCTACGCACAGCCTTCTCCAGATTTCCTGAAGCCTTCTTAATGCTGGAACAAGAACCCCGGCAGGCCCCCATTGGCCTTGATTGCCAGCCAGGCAAGGGACCCCACCCATGCACGAACCCATGCACTGGGTCTGTGTGTGTGTGTGTGTGTGTGTGTGTGTGTGTGTGTGTATCCAAGTTGACTATACATTTAGTGAAGGCTGAATTTTTGTCTCATTCACTTTTGTGTAGCTAACAGCGCAATGTCTGGCATTAAACAAAAATAGATGATTATTAAATAAATAAATATTTTTGTGGCTGAGCATAGTAGAAGACAAAGAATTTTAAATTATGATAAGCACGAAAAACTTTTGTTTTCTTGCTTTGTTGTTTTCACACTTGATCTCTTCTTGTTAATAACTTTTTATGTTATTTCCAGCTACACATGGTTGAAAATTGGGGCAACACAAAACATCTAAAAAAAAAAAACCTTAAAATCATCTTATAAAATTATTTCGATATGTTTCCTATCCTCCTATCCTATGTATATTTTATACATAGTAAGAATAACACCTTATTTTACAATCTAATTTTTTCAATTAGTGTTATGACAGAAGCATTTCTCATATTTTTGGATACTTCATAAAAATAATTTTAAAGTTTTTATGTTTTTCAATTGTATGGTTGTATCATATATTTCTAATCCTTCACATTACAGTTGGAAACAAGATTTTTCTCTAGTATTTGGTAATTCAAAGAATCCTGAAGTAAAAATTTAAATGTGTATAGCATTTTGTTAGCACATATTATTTTCTGAAGATAATTTTCTGGAAGTGGAATCATTAGCTCAAAAAATATTTCCTTTTTAAGAACAAAAATATATTTTGTTAAATTTTATTTACAGTAATTGTATACTAACTGAAATTTGCTCATAATTGTATAATAACTGACATTTGCTCATAAAACAATAGTGTATAAGAATATATTTATTACTTTATTCTTACCAGCCTTAATTTTAGAGCTTGGTTTGTGTGGTAATGCCATCTGGTGGCCACAATACAAAATTACAAAATCGTAAGTGAAAAAAATCCTTTGGAAACTAGTAAGCAAACTTAAATTTATAAAGTGGCAGCAAATATCACAGGTCTATACGTTTTCAGAAAGCATTCTTGCTATTTGGATTTCTAAAAATTCTCAGTATCCATATAAAATAAATCTTACAAACTGTTTCAAATAATTCTCATTTATTCACCAGAATATCTGGAGCACCTCTCACCTGGTGACTATTCTTTTTTCTCTTCTTTTTTTTTTTTTCCCATCACCACTTACTTCCTCTCACCTTTGACTATTCTATCAAGTGCTGAAGATAAGATGAGTACAATAGATTACCTCAGAGATCCATAAAAGCAAACTGATCACTGCTAACTTGACCAAAGCCTCTTGCAAAAGGAAAATATTATTTACTCATATTTGTAAATTGAATCATCCCTATTTTATACAATGCATGATATCTCATTGTGTACGCAGCCTCTAAAATGGCCCCAATCATTAGCCCTGCATCCTGGGATTCATGCCATTGTGTAATCCTCTTCCCAGGTCTATGGTTTCCATATCTCTCTCCATCTCCACCCCACCCCCACAGGAAACAAACTGTTATGATATGAATATCAATGACCTCGTATGGAGAGGTCATTGACTTCTCCAATCAACAGCCAGTGAGGACCTGAAGCCAGCCCACAGCCATGTGAGTGAGTTTGCCAGCAGATCCTAATCACTACCTGAGATGAGACACCAGCCAGGGGTCCACACCCTGAGCCAGCTACCCAGCTAAGTCATGCCCAGCTGCTAATCCAGGAACAGTGTAAGATAAATTATAGGGTAACCTATAACATAGAAATAGGTAATCTATACTAATAAAAGGCAATATGCTAATTAGACCGGGAGACCTTCTGGACAAATCCATGGTGGCAGGGTTGAGGCAGAGGCAGTTAGAGGTGATCAGGCCAGGAGGGGAGGGCAGTTGGGGTGATCAGGCCGGGGGGGGGGGAAATTGGGGGTGATCAGGCCAGCAGGGGGGGGCAGTTGGAGGCAAGCAGGCTGGCGGGGGGGGGGCAGTTGGGGGCAATATGGCCAGCGGGGGGGCAGTTGAGGGCAAGCAGGCTGGCAGTCAGGTGAGTGGTTAGGAGCCAGCAGTCCTGGATTGTGAGAGGGATGTCCCAGATTGGAGAGGGTGCAGGCCCGGCTGAGGTACAAGACACCCCCCCCTCCCCGCCCCCAGCACGAATTTCGTGCACTGGGCCACTAGTCCACTAATAAAGAGAATTTGAAACATTTTAAGCATTTTAACATTAATTTCAATGTAATTACTCAAATTATGTCCCATACAAAATTTAATCTGCAATTAAAAAGTCAGTCTAGCTAACTCTTTTGAACACTTCAACCATCTTAAGTAGCAAACATACACAAAATAATTACAAAATCTATTGTTATTCTTATATTTAAACTTATCCTATATAATAAAGAGCTAATATGCTAATTAACCAAACAGCAGAATGACTGTCCAGACGACCTTCCAGATGAAGCCAGGGCTGCAAGGGCCAAGCCCCTTGCATGAATTTCGTGCATTGGGCCTCTAGTGCTAAAATATAATCGCAGCTTTTAAACTTCACTTTCTTTGTTATTCCTATAATGTTTTCTATTTCTCTACAGCTATGATTAGACTTGTTCTTTTCAATAGTTGCAGTACTACATCCTCTGATACTTTTCTGAGCTTGCAATAATGTCTCTAGACCAAAAGCAAAATATTTCATGAAATGATTTTCCAAACAACTGGTTTTTAGTCAGAGTTTGGGATCTGTTTGTTTTTCTGACAGTGATTTAACTTGAGTAGCAGGCCACCAAGTTAGCACTTATTTTGGAATTAAACTTTATTTGTTGTAAAAATATGACATTTTAGCCCAGGTGGTATGGCTCAGTGGTTGAGCATTAACCTATGAACCAGGAGGTCACATTTCAATTCCCTGTCTGGGCATATGCCCGGGTTTTGGGCTGAATCCCTGTGTGGGGTGTGCAGGAGGCAGCCAATCAATGATTCTCTCTCATGATTGATGTTTATATCTCTCTCTCCCTCTGCCTTCCTCTCTGAAATCAATAAAAATATATTTTTAAATAAACATAGAACATTTTAAATTCTCACCTCTCACATAGGTTTTGGATTTTTATAACCTAAAATCTTCATTACAAGTGATACATTTTAAATCTCACTTAGCCAACATTTCATTATGCATTATCTTATTAAGATATATTGATATAATGTGTTAGTACTATTTTGAATTACATATTCATTGTTGCATTATTTAAATTTAGGGCCACTTAGAAATTCTATGTCCTAGTAAAGAGGAATCAAAGTTTTGTATTTAGTTCCCTTTTTAAGATAGTTAGCTAAATCATCATTTTAAAACACAGTAATATTGTACACTTTTTCTCTTCCTACTTTCTTATTGTATATGATCATCCTGCTTTTGGTTCTACTTTTTCTGAACTATTCGGCTTACAGTTCCCAATATTTTCCTTTCTTTACTTATACAGCTAACAAAAACTTCTCTATGCTTTATAAACACACAGATATTTTCAAACAGGAAAAATTCATTTAGATATATCAACACACTTAATAAAATGATTAACTTATTATAAAACATATAAAAAATAGAATCTACTGAGACGGTCCCTGTGAGGCTGCGATGGCCCCTGTGAGGCTGAGACGGTCCATGTGAGGCTGAACACAGGGACACGTCGTGGATGGAAATAGCTACATTTTCCATGTGTATGACTTGGCAACAAAAAGCATACACCTATGGATGAGGATAGTGGGGGGGGGGGCGGTAAGGGCAGAGGGTGGGGTGGAAACTGGGTGGAGGGGAGCTATGGGGGGGGGAAAAGGGGGAACAACTGTAATAATCTGAACAATAAAGATTTATTTTAAAAAAAATAAAATAAAATAAAAAATAGAATCTATTATATTTCTGCTTTCAGATTACAACTACCTATGTCTGTAAACTTTTCTAAGTATAATTATGAACATGCCATGTAAAATGTTCCTTAGGTTTAATTTATTATTATTATTATTAATGCTCAGAGTATCACAATTTGCCCCCAAAAAAGCCCCTTCAGCTGACTTCCATGTACTTTGTCTTAAATGTTTCCTTATTGGCTGATAACAACTTAATTTGTGCTTCTTCAAAACATGAAATCACCTAAATTCCCAAGATCCCTGATTCTTTTTCTCATCCATTAAAAAGCCTTTCATGGCTTCCTTTTGAACTTAAACAACCAAAGCTATCTCATTATCTGGCCTCTGACCATGTCTGCATGTTCATTTTCCGTCACACTCCCCACTGTCTGTAATTTCCTCTCAGACTGGCCTCCTTTGAGATCTCAAATGCACTATGATGGGTATTTGATCATAATTTCCATTCTTGAGAATTTTGTTTTTTTTTAGTTTAGTGGAAGAAAACATTGCAATACACAACAACCAAAACACAATATCTTAAGCATCACTGCCACCTAGCGTAGCACATGGAACATTGTTAACCTGCAATAACCACTGTGTTTTTAAAGTAAGAGCAGATTGGGATGCTAAGCCAAATAAAGAAATTCATGTATAAATTAAAAGTATTATTGCAACAGGTTGGCTGAGATGACTCAATGATTGAGTATCAACCTATGGACCAGGTCAAGGTTTGATTCCTGGTCAGGCCATATGCCCAGGTTGTGGCTCAAGTCCCAGAGTGGGGCGTGCAGGAGGCAGCTGATCAATGATTCTCTGTCATCATCGATGTTTCTATCTATCTCTCTCTCTCCCTTCCTCTCTGAAATGAATTTTAAAAAATATATTATTGCAGCAGTGTTCCAATAAAACAAATATTAGTTATGTAGGCCAAAAAATACAGAAGCATGAAATTATGGGAGATGACTGCAGTGTGACGTGAACACTGCTCAGTAAAGACACTGAAAAAGATGAGTTTAAGAAAATCTTTTCATGGACACCTACCATGCATGTGTTGCAGTCTCTGCCTCAGGGCTACTTAATGAGCATGTCTACCCTTGATAATTATTAATTCTATATATGCAAATATCTATCAGCAAATAATGACTTCCTACAATATCTAAGAATAAATGGCTAATGTACAGAATTTTAACATTTAATAAATCACTCAAGTAGAAAGATATGATTCATGTTTGTGCTAGGCCCCCCTTCCCAACGCCACTCACAGCTAATGACAGCATGTGTTTTTATTTTCTTTGAAATTATCTTACGACTACTGTAACGACAAGAGAAAAAAAATGACAATTCAGATTTTTATGTGCAAAGAGTTTCTAGAAGATCTCCAAAGCCATAAAAGCCAAGGTATTTCTGTCAGTGCTTCCACTGGGAAGGCCACCTGCTGATGTAGGCAATAAGCCCAGCACATGGTCTCCACTTGCATTACTGTGAAGGATGGTCAGAAGAGAACAATTGGAAGAATGGTGATAAGGAACCAAACATTACTGCATAAGACATACACACAATTCCCTGGCATTAGAATAGACCTTCCTAAATAATAAAATGTTTATAAGTAGCAAATACTAGTATACGTTGACTCTATGTCAAATAAAGCAAGATGACCTTTCCTGAATTTTCTCTAATATAATTAATTCACAGGCCCAGGAAGAGATGATAACAGGTTGCTCTGGATGTTGAACTCAGCCTCAAAAGTCACAAGGCGTATAATAACAATTACTCCTGTTTTTTGGCAGTAAAAAGAGTTACAAGTAGTGTTTGTGATTATCAGATGCAAGAATAAATATTTTGATTTGCAATAAAGAAAAATATTCTGGAAGCACACCCTGGAGTGACACATCCTGGAGTCGGACTCCCTCCTCTCTGGTTCTGGGGTGTGTCACCCAAGAATTGCCACTACCAAGTCACAGCAGCTTGGCAGCTCCTATGTTGAGCATCTGCCCCCTGGTGGTCATTATGCATCATAGCTACCGGTTGGATGGTCGGACAGTTGCTTAGCCATATATATATATATATCACACATTGGCTTGTTAAACCTGTAAAGATCCTGTTCAAACCTATAATTTTAGGATTTTGTGAAAATAGATGCTTAATAAAATCATATTTCCTGCCAGAAGTTCTGGGTTGTATTTCCTTCTTTTTGTCATGAGACTTAACTTCTGTGAAAATATCCCCCTCCAATATTATTGGAAACTAAAGAAATATATTGAGATAAGATATGGGGAAAGGAGACCCATTATTATTAAAGAAAAAAAATCACTGTAATTTCTACATCCCTACAATAGCAGAATTAGCTTTCAATAAAAGTCATAGTTGAGTAAATGTTCTTCCTTTTTTATGAGAATTCCTTTGAAAATCCTCCTTTTGTGAAGTTTATGTTGGAATTCCTCAACTTTTGTGGTCTTCTGTGGGCTTGGGGGATGCTTCTGTGCCAATGATGCCAATGATGGAAGGAGAAATTGTTTAATTTGCAGGGAGCAAAACTATAAGGCATTAAGACAAAAGATTATCATCTGAAGAGGCTCTCCTCCTACTGTGACTGGAAAAGTATTAAAAGAGCAGGTCAGAATACACGAAAGCAGAGCTGTAAGGGAAAGGTCAGCTGAGAAGCTGCAATTTGGCTGCCCGAGAGATTTAAGACCCTCTTCTTGTGAAGCCACAAATCACAAGGGTTCCCTGTTTGTCTTGTGCTGTTTGTAACCTTAAACCATCTTGTTTTGTAACACACCACATTCTCTGTCTACTGTACACCAGATTAGAAGAACACCATTTGTAGCCACAGTGACAATAAATCCAGAATGATCCTGATTTCTCCACCCTGTTTTTCCTAAGTCCGTTCTTACTAATTCAGTGTGAATTCCATCTCAGGTGAGATGAGGAACCCATTGAAATTTGATTTTTCTCTCGTTAATCTGTCTCTGTTCTTTTGATAATTAGCCCAGCCAAAAGAACTTTGAAAACAGGAGGACAAGTATTAATATTTTCTGTTCCCCCACACAATGCAATGACATGACGTAACGTAGTCACTGTGTTGTTCCTCATGAGCAACGTGTTATGTGAAGGGAAGCAAAGTTGTGCCACCCTGAAGCTGCATTTTTGTGCTTGTTTGTCCAATCTGCCCTCCCAACCAAGAATCAGAATGAATGGGGTCAAATCTGCCTTTTAACAAACTCTCTAGATCAGCGGTTCTCAACCTGTGGGTCGCGACCCCTTTGGCGGTCGAACGACCCTTTCACAGGGGTCGCCTAAGACCATCCTGCCTATCAGATATTTACATGACGATTCATCACAGTAGCAACATTACAGTTATGAAGTAGCAACGAAAATAATTTTATGGTTGGGTCACAACATGAGGAACTGTATTTAAAGGGCCAGAAGGTTGAGAACCACTGCTCTAGATGAACCCTGTGCTCAGGAAATCTCGAGAGCCACTGCCAATAATCCACACAAGCTTGTCATTTGCTGAGCAGCAAGGTAAATATGTAGCTGGTTTTTTGTTTTATTTTGTTTTATCATTTTGAATATCTAGTACTTACCCCAGTTTTCTATACACAGTAGTTGCCTAATTAATATTTCTTGAATGAAAATGAACTCTACAAGTTTCCTTGTTATTTAGCTTTGAAGTGCTTGTTGCATACTTGACACCTAAAGTATACATTGCCTTACTTCTCTGTTCGTTTCATCACAATAAACACCCTGAGAGTCTTCAAATGAAATCAGAGCTACCACTCCTCTGCTTGCACTTCTCACCACTGCAAGACAGTTTTTTTCCCCATTCACCCAGAGAAATGTCTTCTTTTTTAATGCTCACTTCTCTTCTGAGATCTCCCTGGTAAAAGCCACCAGCGTATTTGCTTTGTGTTGCTTTCATTCACAACAAAAGCAAACTGCTACTACGTGAGGCAATAAAATGTATACAAATTAGGAAAGAGGGTGTAAAAACCATTTTCAGTGCAATTCAGATGAACAGACATTTGCTTAATGCAATCCAGCGTGACATAATAGGGGACAAAGAGTTTAATTGAGCAGGAAAGTGGACAGTTCATTCTAACTGGGCTGGAATATGAGCAACTGTACAAGGACATGCCATTTACCCTAATTACCAAGAGAAAAATGGGAAAGGAAAAAGCATATGAGGCCAAATAAAACTCATGATGGGAGCCTGTAATGGGTGAAACACCTGCGTTGAGCATAGACGTTTCAAAGGGCCTGATAACCACTCAAAATACTGAATTATCTCGGGGATTTTTGTGGAAAATATCTGGGTTCTACTTTGAGATTCTGACAAACACATGGCAGATAAAAATCTAAGAAGGAAAATCTGAAAACAACCAGTTCCACACTATTGGTTTCTGATAACCATCTCTTTACATCATGAGTCAGCGCCCACCTGCTGATAATGAATTCAGTATCAGGTTCAACTTTTTTTAAGAATCAGGTTCAATTTGGGTCTCTTCTTTGTCTTACTGCTACTGTAACAGACTATTTTAAATAATTAACATAATACTTGCATGAAAGCATTGCACTTACCATTTTTAAATGCCTATGAGAACATATATACCTGTTTTTTTTTTGTTTTGTTTTGTTGTTTTTTTTTTAAATATATTTTATTGATTTTTCACAGAGAGGAAGAGAGAGAGACAGAGAGTTAGAAACATCGATGAGAGAGAAACATCGATCAGCTGCCTCCTGCACATCTCCCACTGGGGATGTGCCCGCAACCCAGGTACATGCCCTTGACCGGAATCGAACCTGGGACCCTCCAGTCCGCAGGCCGACGCTCTATCCACTGAGCCAAACCGGCTTCGGCAATATACCTGTTTTTATATCCAGAAAAATATTCATTATTCTCGATTATTATTAGTATTATCTAGAGGCCCGGTGCACAAAAATTTGTGCACTGGGGGGGGGGGTCCCTCAGCCTGGCCTGTGCCCTCTCGCAGTCTGGGACCCCTTGGGGGATGACCCCTGCTGGTTTAGGCCCACTCCCTGGGGAATTGGGCCTAATCTGGCAGTCAGACATCACTCTGGCAGCCCGGCAGCCCTAGGGGGATGTCCGATTGCCAGCAGGGAGCAGGCCTAAGCTGCAGTCGGACATCCTCAGTGCTGCTGAGGAGGCGGGAAAGGCTCCTACCACCACTGCTGTACTGGCAGCCGTCAGCCTGGCTTGTGGCTGAGCA
>NW_005872897.1:25099-27566 GCF_000147115.1 Myotis lucifugus | reverse complement strand
GACCAGTCATTCCCAGTCGTTCTACTGTTAGGGTCAGTTTGCATATTAATCTTTATATATAGGATAGAGGCCTGGTGTACGGGTGGGGGCCAGCTGGTTGCCCTGAAGGGTATCCCAGATCAGGGTGGGAGTCCCGCTTGGGTGCCAGGCCAGCCTGGGTGAGGGGCTGAGGGCCGTTTTCAGGCTGGCCAAGCCCCCCGGCGACGGAAGCTCCCATCGTCTCCCTTTTTTTCTTTTTCTTTTTATTCTGGGATTTATTTACCTTCTATAAGTGAAACTTTGTTGCCTTCAGTGGAGCTCAGAGCCAGCCGGGAAGCTTGGCTTCCTCCATCACTGGAGCAACCAACCCTCCTGCTCGCTTCAGCTCTGTGGCTGCCGGCCACCATCTTGGTTGGGTTAATTTGCATATAGTCGCTCTGATTGGCTAGTGGGCATGGCTTAAGGTGTAGCAAAGGTACGGTCAATTTGCATGTTTGTCTTTTTTTAGATTAGATTACTCATAGAGTGGAGTAAGGAAGCCAGGATTCAACCCAACTCCAACTATTTAACTGAATAATCTTACTAAGCTCTGCTTTCATCCTCTGTAAAATTATGTTAATGGCATTAGCTTATAGGATTGTTGGAAATAGGATTGTTGGAATCATAAAACGAGAAAGTATATGTATATTAGTCAGAGTCCAGAAAGGAAAACAGAAATCTCTCTGAGTATTAAAGCAGAAGGAATTTAACTCAGAGAATTGATGAAGAAGGTACAAAGATGATGCTAAGAAACCCACCCAGGAATCAATTAAGAAAACAGAGTTTAACAATACCAGAAAGCCCCTACTACTTCCTACGCTAGGGATAAAAGAAGGAGGTGGTTCCTTGGCATCAGGATCACTTGTAGAAGCTAGAACCACAGAAGCTTTGTCCAAAGAGACGTAGGGATATAGAAGAAATGTAGCTGCTGCTGGGTAGGAAAACTAAAGTAGAGCAGGACTGAAATTACCCTTTCTCCCATCGTCCAATTTCCCATTGACAAAACCCACTTGAACTTGGGAGCCTGCTTTTACTGACTACATCTCATATACCTTCTCGGATTCTCCACTGAGCTTCATATGTCACTTGCTTTTACACTATTGTCCCTGCAATGATCATGACAGGCGAAGCCGATTGTTTCCACCGTCTGAAGTCTACAAATGAACTGTGTAGCTCTGAACGCCATGTCCAGACCCTGAGAAGCCCAACATTGGAGGGTGTGAGAGCTGGATTCACCAGCAGCTGTGCATGCCGGACCTGCAGGTATGTTTTCATTTCGGGTGAACTATAACCAATGGGAAGCGAGATGAAAGCGGCACACACATTTCCTCTCCACTCCTCCCTTCCAGGTACTATTCACAACTACACTGTTTCTGTGCACCCACCTTCCCCATAGCCAAATGACCAGCTTTGTTTTTTCATGGAGCAGCGGCCAGCCCAGGTGTGCATCACCTGGAATTGGCTTCCCTTCCTCCCGCACTGAACTTCCCTTTTTCCTCATTTTTGCTGCCCTGTCAAGCATTGAGAGCACTTAGGTTTAACCTGGAGCTTTGTTTGTTTAAGACCCTGGGAAATGCAGCCTGAAGGGGTTGGCTCCCCTTCAAGGCAAAGCTGGAGGCGGGGAGGGGGGGGTGGAGGGGAGATCTGAGCACAAACTGGCTGAGAGGCATATGCTCCCTCAACTCCCATAGCCATCCTTGCGTTCATACTTAAGTCTATGTAACCACTTCATGCTTCACCTAATATGAGGCACTATCTGCTATACCAAGAAAGAGGCTCTCTCCCTCTCCCCACTTTTCCCCCCCAAGGGACAGATGCTGTAGGCGAGCATTTGAAGAAGAGGACATAAAAAGGTCTCCTTTTTCAGGCTGGAGGATTTTTGGGGAAACAAGAAAGACACAGCAGAGGTCGGGAAGTTTCCCCCCCCCCTTCCCTGGCTCAGGGTGTTTATCAGATAGGAGGCCCTCACAGAATTGAGGCAATGTATACTTTAGGTTTCAAGGATCAAGGCATGAATGCGGAGCCCTTTAACAAGGAACCGAGTATGAAGCAGAGGGGGTGGGGATAGCTTGATAGGACCACGTCCTCTCTGTGTCCCATTGTCTGTACATGACAGACATTCGTTTACCAAACATTTGTTTTTCCAGGAAGTACAAGATGGTACATTTTCAGACTGGCCACAGCTTCATAAAAAACAACAACATGTGTTTTTTTAGCTATAAATTGTTTTCCTCTACTTTGAAGTCCCAGACCCCCTAAGCCCTTCAACTTCGCTCAAAATAGCTATCAGCTTTGATTGCCTGACTTCATATTCTGATGGATCCCCCTTTCATATATAATTAAATGTGGGTTTTGGCCTCTTAATCTGTTTCATCTCAATTTAGTCTTAGAATCTAGAAGGGTAGGAGAATTTTTTTCTTCCAATACAACACAAAACCCAAGTAGTCAT
>NW_005872897.1:21408-24073 GCF_000147115.1 Myotis lucifugus | reverse complement strand
GGCATATCGAGTGGTTTGTGTTCTATGATACGGATTGATCAATCTGTCACATCTCCACGTCACACCCACGAACGAGAGGAAAGACTGACGTGTCTGATCTTCTTTCATCACGTTAGAGAGATACATTTCCCAATCCCTCTTTTCCTATTTTTCATCTACTAAGACACACACGACAGCGAATAGTTTTTCAGTGTAAATAGGTAACAGATATTCTTATCCAGTCATCTTTTGACAGGCATGATACTTCTGTTGTTTCATTGTCTTGGTCAACTGTGAAATAATGACGCACAGAAAAATAGAAGTCAATATCTCATCCCAACTCCATGTTTTCAAATTTTTTCAGATAGACGCCCATAAGAGGAGTGGTTGGTTCATATGATAACTCTAATGTTGGGGGGTCATCCATACTGCTTTCCCCCAATGGCTGTACCAGTTTACATTCTCCACCAGCAGTGAGTGAGGGCTCCTTTTTATCCACAAACCTCTCCAACACTGTTAATAGTTATCTTGTTAATAATATCCATTCTAACAAGTGTGAAGTGGAATCTCATTGTAGTTTTGATTTGCATTTTCTTAATAGTTAGTGAAGGTAAGCATCTTATCATATACTAGAGGCCCGATGCACAAATTCATGCACCAGTGGGGTCCCTCAGCCTGGCCTGCAAGATCCGACCAAAACAAGCTCTCTGACATCCCCTAAGGGGTCCTGGATTGCGAGTGTGTGCAGGCCAGGCCAAGGGATTCCACTGGTGCACGATCAGGGCCTCGGAGGGACGCAGGAGGTTGGCCAGCGAGGGAGGGACTGCAGGAGGGATCCAGGGCATGTCCGACCCGTCTCGCTCAGTCACGATTGAGCGGACCCCAGCAGCAAGCTAACCTACTGGTCAGAGCGTCTGACTCCTGGTGGTCAGTGCACATCATAGGAAACAGTTGAGGGGTCTTAGCATATCATTAGCATATTATGCTTTGATTGGTTGAACGGCTGACCAGATAACCAGACACTTAGCATATTAGGCTTTTATTCTATAGGATCTGTTCACTGTTTGAATGTCTATTGGGAGAAATGTCTGTTCAGGACCTCTGCCCATTTTTTAATTGGGTTGTTTATTTTTTTGTTATTGCCAATATACTTTTGAAAAAGAACAAATGTAGAGGATTAGCACATCTGATTCCAAGGCATAGTGTAAAGCTACAGTATTGAGACAGTATGGTATTACTATAAGAATAGACATATAGATCACTGAGACAGAATAGAGAACTCAGAAGTAGACCCAATTAATTTTCTACAAAGGCACCAAAGTGATTCAATAGAGGAAAGGAAAGTCTCTCAACAGTAGTACAAAACAACTGGATTTCAATATGGAATAACAGTGAACCCCTTCCCTTTTCTCACACACAAAAAATAATTTGAACTGTGTACAATCTAAGTGTATAAGTTAAAACTATAAAACTTCTGGAAGCTAACATGAGACAAAAACCACTGTGATTTTGATATAGACAAAGATTTCTTAGGATAATAAAAGAAAAAATGATATGTTAAGCTTCACCAAAAAATTTAAAACTTCACCTCTTGAAAGGCACTATTAAGAAAATGAAAAGGCAACACGAAGACTGGGAAAAAGTATTTGTAATACATATATTTAACAAAGAATTTGTATCCAAATTCTATAAAGAACTCCCATAATTTTACAATAAGAAGACAAAAAATCAATTTTAAAAAGAAACATGGCAAAATATTAAATAGATACTTCACATTCAAAGATATATAAATAGCAATAAACAAATGAAAAAATGCTTAATGTCATTATTCTTCAGGGAAATACAAATGAAAAACCACAATGAGATACCACTTCGCACCCATTGTTATGGCTGAAATTTAAAAGCCTGACAATAACAAGCTTTGGCGATTACATGGAGACAATTGAACTCTCATATGTTGTTACTGCAAAGGTAAAATGATGCACCCACATTGGAAAACAATCTAGATGTTTATTATAAAATTAAACATGCACTTGCCATAGGACTCAGCAACCAACTCCTGGGTGTTTAATAAAAAGAAATGAAAACGCATGTCCACACAGTTACTTGCACATAAATGTTCATGGCAGGTTTATTAATAATAGTCAAAAATTGGAAACACATCAAATGCTCATAGGTGAATGGACAAATTGTGGTATATCTGTACAATGGAATACTACACAGTAACAAAAAGAATAACCTACTGATAGGAGAAAAACTAATTTCAAACAGATGCTGAGAAAATTCAGACAAAAACGAGTACATAAATTGTGAAATTCTAGAATAGGCAAACTAATTTATAGTGACAGAAAGCATATCACTGCTTGCCTGGGTCCAGGTGGGTGGAAAGGGGCAAAAAGGAACTTTTGGAGATGTTGAAAATGTTATATATCTTGATTTGATGGCATTTGAGAGGTGTATACATTTGTCAAAAACCCACTGACCTTGTGACTTAAATGGATGCATTTTATTGCCTGCAAAGTATAACTCAATAAGGTTGATTATTTTTTTAATGTGAAGGTCAAGAAAGTCCATGGACGCATGAAGAACTGTCCCAGATTAGAGGAGACTAAGGAGACATCAGGACAAAATACATTGCATGATTCTGAATATGAAGGAAACACACCTATAATAACATTGTGAAACA
>NW_005872897.1:17598-19961 GCF_000147115.1 Myotis lucifugus | reverse complement strand
ATGTACAGTGCGATTGAAACTTCCTGGCCAATGCGCAGAAGTCAGTATTTAGTGAAAGAGCCACACTCAAGCGGCCAAAGAGCCACATGTGGTTGGGGCGCCGAGTTTGCCGACCACTGCCATAGATAATCATTAGCTGAAACCTGACAATCCATTGAAAAAGTCTAAAAGCAGGACTTCTACTTAAGAAAAGTGGTGGATAGGTCCAGAAATCTTTCTATAAAAAAATAAAGATGCTGTTACAAAATATTTAACCTTCTGAATAAATGATGAACTGGCAGGCAAAGAAGCAAATTTCACATGCAGGCTGGAGTTATTTAAGTAAAGGATGGGAACCCAGAAAGAAGTGAGTATGCCCCAATAAAGGAATTCCACCCACCGTCCTAAATAGAAGACAAGCTACATAGGGCTGAGACGCCAAAGGGATCTATCTCCAGTATAAATAGCCTGGAATTGTCTTCAACCTTAGGTTTAAGTAGAAGACCAAAAGAACAAGCCCACCTAAGAATCCAGAATCATAAGCCATCCCTCATGTAATTTGCTTTTGCAGGATAATTTTAAAATATTCAAATCTGCTGCAGGATAAAAGGGAAAGAAACAAATAAGATAAATGATACCAAACAGCTTGTGAGGCATGGGCAGAACACATAAGATATGTTAAATATGGATAAGTATGTTAGTAACCAGGAGACATGTTGAGCTATAGATACAGTAAGTAGAGCTTATGTGTGCTGAACATAGAAAAGGAAGAAAGAATCATCTAAATACTAAATATCACACACAAAATAATGATGCACACAATACTCAAAATTCATGAGGTCTTAAGCTCACCATCCATTGGTGACATTTATTCTGGCCCCAAAAAATAAAATCCATGACTGCTCATCAGATGAACTGGAAAGTTGCAGCTGTGGCCCGGCTTAACCTGCTCCTGCATCGCCCCAATACAGAAAAGGTGTGAGCCGGCCACCAGAACCTTCTGCCCATTACTCAAACCTCAAGTCTGGCTCTAGAAACCACACCATCACGAAAGGGTTTTGCAGCAGGTTGAGGCAGGCCATATGTACAACCCAGGATTCAAGTGATCCCTTCATTTACTTGCACTTTATCCTAAGTGTGACAACCTACCCAACCCCACCCGAGTGTGACAAGCTATCCCATTTCATCCCCTTTGCAGAGCGTGATCGGTTTAATTAACCATGCAATTTGAGCATCTTACTATGGCCCATGAGCCTTCTGCTCTGTGACCTCTGAGATAGTTTGCCTGGCGTGGGTACTCACAGGCCTTAATTACATCAAGGCAATTTCCTGCATGACATCTTGTGTAGGTTTGCAGGGCCCAACTTTAGAATTAGAAGTGGCCCAGATTTATAATGCCCTGAGGTATCCAACAAAAGCAGATTATTTATGAGGAAGTCACTATCTTCTCAGTTCTCAAATAATTTCCACAACTCAAAAAGAAAAAAAAAACTATCACTAAACACTACAAAGAAAATGGCATTATGAAGGGCAACCAGCAGAAACAATAGATTGGTCCCACAAAACTTCAAATATTAGAATGATCACATATCAAGTATAAAATAAGATGTTTAGTATCATTAAAGAAATAAACAACAGCTTGAAAATATGAGTAACTAGCAAGGAGATTGGAAAACATAAAACAGTTATAAGCATAACCAATGGACACAGACAGTAGGGTTGAGGGCCTGTGGGGGAGGGTGGGAGTGGGTAGGGAGAGGTCAATGGGGGGAAAGGAGACATGTGTAATATTTTCAACAATAAAGAATTTAATTTAAAAAAAGAAAACATAAAACAGAATTTCTAGAAATAAAAATATAATAGCTATGATTTTTTAAAAATTATTGAACAGTTTGACAGCAGATTATATCTTAATGTAAACCTAAGAGCTTACAAAATGCTGCACTTCTAAATAGGACTATGGGGAAGGTGTCTGTGTGTGTATATACTAGCTTAAAATTATATTTTATAAATAATATATACACATAGATATGTAAACTAAAAAAAAAGAGTTTCAAATGAATTTGGGGGATACTCAAAATATTCATTTGCGGTTATGGGAGGGATCACTATGGCTAAATCAGGATGATCCAATCATTTCATGTCACTTTATGATTTTTAAAATCCTGTGCACCTCATAACACATTCTTCTGAGCATGGGTTGAGCATCATAATTTTGTTATTAATAACTGCATGATACTTCTCTCTTTTTTTAACTGTACTTCTTAAAACACTTTCTTAGTCATTCTGCTTATTCTTATCAATAACCTCTACTCGAAAATGAGTTAAGTTGTGTGAAATGAGAGAAGATACATTTTAGAAACAATACTTCCAACCCCAACACC
>NW_005872897.1:11545-12825 GCF_000147115.1 Myotis lucifugus | reverse complement strand
CACCACCCCCTTCCCTCTGGCTATCGCCACACTGTTGTCTGTGTCTGTGGGTTATGCATATATGTTCTTTGGCTAATCTCTTCACCTTCTTTCATCCACCACCCTAATCCTCCCACCCCTCTGTCAGCTGTTACTCTGTTCCATGTATCCATGCCTCTGTTTCTATTTTGTTCATCAGTTTAGTTTGTTCATTACAGTCCACATATAGATGAGATCATAGAAAAATAAAAGAAAGTCATAATTTATTTCAAACAGTTGTTTCTTAAAGAATGTTTAACTCAGAATGTAGAATATTACTAAGTCCTATATCAAAAGGAATATTACCTGTATGATAAAGAATGAGGCTGCAGAGTCATTGAAGTGGGTAAGTGAAGTGAAAATAATACTGTGTGCTGTGTCTAGGAAAAAAATCACCAAGAAAAAGCCATCTGAAACATTCCCTTATGATATCCAGGGAACAACTGATTGTTAATAACTGCAACATTGGTGATTAGTGCTATCACTCAGACTCAAAGAATGTATTTCAGTTACTTACACATTGTTCCCAACACTATGATTGTCATGATTAGAAGTAAACAGAGGATCCCAAGAGCCACTGCAATGAGACGTGAGGGTCCTGAAAACTCTTTAAATAAAGAAAAAAAATTAATCATCAGGATAGAAGGATATATATAACAGAATTTATATATATATATATGTATTGCATGTGATATATATATATATTGCATGTGTGATAAAATATAATTTAATCTACATGTAATTTAAGATAAGTCATAATCTACTTGTATGGTCCAGGATATACCATACATTTAAGACCATTAAATAAAAATTTTTTAAATTAAAAAAAAAATCACCAGGAGTAGAGCTTGGCCCACTACTAACCTTTACTGGGACACCATTTGCAACAAAGGGACAAATGTTTTCTACAAATTTTACAAAATGATATCATACAAATTGATCTAAATCTGGAATCTAGTAGTCACAGTTTTAAAGTTTCAGATTTCTGACTGGCACACACCCACGATAGAAATCCTACACACAAAAACAGCTCTATAGGATTTCATAGGGTACAGGTGACAGTAGACACAGCACACATTTATGAGAAGCCACACTGGTGTGTGTACTCCTTGCCGTGATCACAACTAATCATGAAGAAGAAAGGAAAGCAGTCAATATTCTTTTTTTTAATATATATTTTTTTTATTTTAGAGAGCAGAAGTGAGAGGGAGAGATAGAAACACGGATAAGAAAGAAACAGCAATTGGCAAGCCCTACTGGGG
>NW_005872897.1:7539-9049 GCF_000147115.1 Myotis lucifugus | reverse complement strand
ATAGAATAGATACCATGCAAATCATTAAGTCCACATTAAATGTGAATGCTGAACTAGTTTTCACATTCCCTTCAGAGATGATGTCGTTTTAATGCAATTGAGATTGCTTTCCTAATCAATCCCATACTCATGCCTAGTCATTTGTAATTGATAAAATAACATATTCCTAAAATTCTTGTTTCTTAGATTTTTTTTCTTTATAAGGAGGACTAATAGGATACTCAGGTACAAAGACTGAAAGATTAGTAGTAAATGTTACCTGTATCTGTGGATGTAGTGATGCAGATGGAGAAAGCTGATCCAAAAATGAGGTGGAAGATGTTAGCGTTTCCAACTCTGGGTCGTTGAGTGCATGAGGGGCTGTAAGCTAGAAGGCAGAAGTGAATCATCTCTGAATAATACTCCAACTCAAAATGTTCTGCCCCTCCTCTTGACCAAAGTGACGAAAGGAAATTGTACGATGAAAGCTGGTGTTGATGCGAAGGAAAGATGGTCATGAGCTACATGTTCCTTCATCTCAACTAACCAACTACTAATTATCTGCAAGACTGCATTTAAAAAGCAACATTCAAGGACTAAAAATATAAAGGTACACAGCATTCAAAAAAACAAATACCAATATTTTTAACAAAAACTAGCCTACTTAAAAGATACTACTAGTAAAAATAAATAATTAAAATGTAAATGTATAAATATGTCTGTATACATAAATATAAGAAGTATCATGACTTAAATAGCCCATCAATCAGAAACTTTCTTCATAATTTCACTATAAAATATTTGGTGTAATTCTACCATTTTATCCATACATTATCAAAACGTATGTTTTTTTAATATCTTTTTTATTTCAGAGAGGAAGAGAGAGGGAAACATCAATGATGACAGAGAATCATTGATCAGTTGCCTCTTGCACACACACACACACACACAAAGATTGAGCCTACAAAATGGGCATGTACCCTGCTGGGGAACCAAACCATGACCTCCTGGTTAATAGGTCAACATTCAATCACTGAGCCATGCTAGCTGTATTCAAAATGTATGTTTTATTCATTTACTATCAGTGTTGATGTCACTTTACACAATGTTTTTTATCTATTATTATCTAATACACTAGAGGCCCTGTGCATGGGGGTGGGGGGGATCCTCAGGCTGGTCTGCACCCTCTCCAATCAGGGACCCCCTTGAGGGATGTCCAACTGCTGATTTAGGGCCTAAACCGTCAGCTGGACATTCCTCTTGCAATCCGGGACTGCTGGCTCCTAACCGCTCACCTGCCTGATCTCCCCTAACTACTCTCCCCTGCCGGCCTGATCACCACTCACCACCTCTGCTGCCTCAGCCCTTTGTCACCATGGCATTGTCTGGAAGGATGTCGGAAAGGATGTCTGGGAAGATGTCCGGTCTAATTAGCATATTGCCCTTTTTATCAGAATAGACTAAGAGGCCGGAGCACAAAAATTTGTGCACTCGGGGGTAGTGGGTCCTCAGCCCAGCCAGTGCCCTCTCG
>NW_005872897.1:0-7423 GCF_000147115.1 Myotis lucifugus | reverse complement strand
GCTGCAGTAGGACATCCTTAGCGCTGCTGAGGAGGCAGGAGAGGCTCCCACCACCACCGCTGTACTGGCAGCCATCAGCCTCACTTGTTGCTGAGCAGAGCTCCCCACTGTGAGAGCGACTGACCACCAGAGGGCAGCTCCTGCATTGAGCATCTGCCCCTTGGTGGTCAGTGTGTGTCATAGTGACCAGTCATTCCCAGTCTTTCTGCTGTTAGGGTCAGTTTGCATATTACCCTTTTACTATATAGGATAGAGGCCTGGTGCACAGGTGGAGGCCGGCTGGTTTGCCCTGAAGGGTGATCCAGATCAGGGTGGAGGTCCCCACTGGGGTGCCTGGCCAGCCTGGATGACAGGCTGATGGCTGTTTGCAGCTGGTCACACCCCCTTCAGGGTGGGGGTCCCCACTGGGGTGCCTGGCCAGTCTGGGTGAGGGGCTGAGGGCCGTTTTCAGGCTGTCCAAGCCCCCTGGCAACAGAAGCTCCCAGCCTCTTTTTTTTTTTTTTTAATTCTGGAATTTATTTACCTTCTATAGTTGTCACTGGAGCTGAGAGCCGGCTCCAGCTCTGAGGCCGTGGCTGGCTGAAAGCAGGTATCTGAGTTTGTTTAGCTTCTATAATTGAAACTCTGTTGCCATCACTGGCACTCTAAGCTCTGAGCCCGCTGGCGGCTGAAAGCAGGTTTCTGGGTTTGTTTAGCTTCTATAATTGCAACATTGTTGCATCTGGAGCTCAGAGCTGGGCTGCAGCAGGTGGGGAACCTTGGCTTCCTCCGTCACTGGAGCAAGCAAGCCTCCTGTTCGCTTCAGCTGCCTGGCTGCTGGCCTCCATCTTGGTTGGCAGTAAATTTGCATATCTCGCTGATTAGCCAATGGGAAGGGTAGCGAAGTTGCGGTTAATTACCATGTTTGTCTATTATTAGATAGGATGTTTTCTCATTTTAAAAAATATGCCTAAAATATAGGGTATCCCCAAAAATGTATACACATACTTTGAATAATTATAAAGGTAGTGCTTATTAAAATACATTTCATTTTCAAAACTGAGCTATCAACTGTTAAAATGTATATACATTTTTGGGGATACCCTGTATGGCCCATCTGTCAGAAACTTTCTCTTATTACTATTTGGAAAATATGTGTCATTTTAAAAGCTGTATAATTATTACCCACATGGACTATATCATAAGTTATTTAGGCAGTTCTCCACTGTGGGACATTTAGGATGTTCCCATTTTTGCTGGTATAAAAAATATTTGGCTTGTACCTTTGAATATTTTCTTAGGAAAATTTTTAAACATGAAATTAGGGGGTCAAAGTGCATATACATTAAATAATTTGACACATATTACCACATGCTCTCCAGAAAAGTTCCATTTATACACTACAACCTGTGTGTGAAAAGGTTCATATTTGATTATTTAAGAAGAGATGCTGATAAGTTATTTCTATACTTGAGTTTTGTCCACAAACCTTACTTCATAGATATCGACAACCTACCAGGTAAAAGAAATACATTTCTCTGTTTCTATGAGCCAGATATTCGCTTTCATTTCATACAGGCCTTGTCAATCTTCTGGCATACAGTTCTATGAAACCAATTTAAGTTGCTTCTCAAATCAGCTGATAGTAGTTAATATGGAGTGTGGGGAAGAGGAGTGAGGTGGGGAACAAAAAGGGGAAATTAATTATGCAGAAACACACCCACTCCTATTTCAACAGGCTCTGACCCAATGCCTTGCTTCTTCTTTTCTTTCCTTACCAACCTCTAGCCACCAGCAAACATCATGCTTGAGATGACCTCCCCGCTCTTGTTTGCTCATGCCCCTCCCCTCCCCTCCAAACTAATTATAAACACCGTCTACTGAATGTACAGACCCAGTTTAGGTTATGCTGCCCAGGGTTTCACCCTCAACTTCTGTCCTCCAGTGCAATCCTTAATCTCTGAATCACTACCAAGGCCTGCCACTGTCATCATGGGCAGCAGGCAGCTGAAATACCTCCCAGACATGAATTTCATTCCATAATGTAAGCAAAATTTTATGGGCAGAGCCTGGACATTACAGGAATACTTGCTGCTGGGCATTTCCCCTCCCTTTACCCTAACCTTGGCTTTGTCAATCTCAAAACAGAGAAAGAAGATCCCTGGCCCTCTACCCTAATGCCATAAATACTAATAAATAAGAGGAAAAAGGAAGGGAGGGAGGGAGGGAAGGAGGAAGGGAGGGAGGGAGGGAGGGAGAGAGGGAGGGAGGGAGGGAGGGAGGGAGGGAGGGAGGAAAGGAAGTTCTGCTGAGGAGAGATAGGGAGTTAGAGTGGAAGAAGCAGTAATGGTTGTGTGGTTGTGGAAAGGTGGCAGAGAGAGACGCTATCATTTATTGGAGAACCTACTGTGTATATAAGCATATCAAACATATTGTGTATAGAAGCATATTGACAGCTGACAGCTACTTCATAGATAGATAGATAGATAGATAGATAGATAGATAGATAGATAGATAGATATAGATATAGATATAGATATAATTGATTTCAGAGAGGAAGGGAGAGGGAGAGAAAGATAGAAACATCGATGATGAGAGAGAATCATTGATCGGCTGCCTCCTGCATGCCCCACACCGGGGATCAAGCCCGCAATCCAGGCATGTACCCTTTACCGGAATCGGCTAGGGCCAAACCAGCTAGGGCTGACAGCTATTTCTTATTGCACCCATTTTACAAATGAAGAAACTAATCATAAGAGGCTAACTGACTTGCCAAAGAAAAGGTTATTGGTAGTTCTTGACCCATGTTTCCATCAGGCCTGACTGACTAGAATACAGACTATGGATTTAGCAGGGCTATGGATTTTACAGACTATGGATTTTTTAACAAACATTTTGCCACAAAGCATGAATTCTGGAAACAGAAATATCTGGCTTAAAATGCCAGTCCTAGCTTCTATGTGTGACTTGCGACAAGTCACTTACTTCTCTAAACCTTCAAATTCACCAGTGAAGCAATGATATGTGCCTTCCGAGGGTACTTGAGGATAAAATGAGATAGATCATATAAAGAGCCTAAGCAGAACTGGAAAATATATAGCAGGCTTTCATTAAGTGTGAAATATTAGTATTTGAAATCCAAGATTCAAATCCTGCCTAGCTATAAAATTTTCAACAAGTCACTCCAAATCTCAGTTTTCTCATCTATATATATAAAAGGTGTCCTTCCCACATTCGACCAGTCGCTATGATGTGCACTGACCACCAGGGGGCAGACGCTCAATGCAGGAGCTGCTGATATGCAGTGACTTGGAGAGGAGGTTCTTGGTTGACGCACCCCAAAACCAAAGAGGAGGGAGCCCAATTTCTTGCGGGGCCACGTGATTCCACCTTCGGCCATTGGTTATGCTGTTGCTGGGGCACTGTCCACCCCGAATCTGGTTTACTGCCCACTTGCATTTGCGTTCCACACCCTGTATGACAGCAACTTTATAGAGTGCCCTCTCGCACTCCAGGACCCCTTGGGGGATGTCGGAGAGCCGGTTTTGGCCTGATCCCCACAGGCCAGTCCAAGGGACCCCACCTGCTGAGGGAACCCTGCTCACTCCACAGATGCAGGGGAGGGACTGCAAGAGGTTAACTCCAGGGTGTGTCCAGCCTGTCTCACCCAGTCCCGCCTTGCCAGCCACCTTCCAATTAATTTCCTTTCAATGTGCACAAATCCGTGAACTGGGTCACTATCATCCTATATAATAAAAGCCTAATATGCAAATTGTCCCCTTCCGACAGTCGTTTGACCACTCGCTATGACATGCACTGACCACCAGGGGGCAGCACAGAACATGGTGGGTTTCGGCAATACAGTGCTGGCAGTGTGTGTCAGTGGAGGTGCTGCTGGCCCCGATGGGCCCCGACGAGAGCAGGACCGCTGTGAGATGGTGGAGCAGTGAGCAGGAGGAGCCAGTCCAAGGTGGGTGCAAGCAGGGGCCCAATCACCCCGCTGATCACCCCGCAGATGGTGACCAGTGGTGGCAGTGGGCAGTGGGGGTGGGGCCACCGCCCAGCTCCCAGGCCCAGCCCCAATCAATGGCCCTGCAGGTGGGATAGTGGAGCAGGTGAGGGGGTGGCGCCAGGCCAAGGTGGGGTGCCAGGCGGGGCTGCAGGGTTGCGAGTCTGGGGGTGTGAGCTGGGGCTGCGAGGCTAGGGTCACAAGTTGGGGCCCGATCTCCTCAGGCCACCCCAAGGGACCCCACCCAAGCACAAATTCATCCACTGGCCCTCTAATATGCTTCATAAGAGTAGTACTCACTTCACAGACTTGGAAAAATTCAATGAGATTAGCATTACATATAAGATTTCTTAGACCTTAATATAAGGAAACTAGTGGCCCGGTGCATAAAATTTGTGCACATTAAAAGGGAATGGGGCTCCCTTCTTCCTCCTGTCAGGGTCCAGGTGCAGGGGAATGGGATTCCTGGTTGGCAGGCCGCTGACAGCAAGCTGACCAACAGCCGATTCTGTGAGGAATGAGGCTCCTTCCTGTCAGGGTCCAGTTTGAAGGCCGTCCATGCCCCTGATCGCTCAAGACCCAGAGTTCCACCACACCCCAGCCAGGGCCCAGAGCTCCCTCCCACCACCACACCCTGGCCGGGGCCCAGAGCTCCCTACCACCGCCACGCCGAGACCCATCAAGTTTATCCTAACTACCCCCCCTGCCGGCCTGGTCGCCCCACGCAGCCTGCTGTTTAGTCATCTGTCCAGTCATTTAGGTCATGACGGCCCCTGGCTTTTTATATATTAGGATGCTCTTCTTTTCTATCTCTCCCAAGGCAGGACTACAATCCAGAAATCCTGACACTGAGCTAGGTTCTTTATCCTAATGTGGCAGGTTTAGGGTGCAGGTGCTTGAAATAAAGATTGTGTGTTGGGGAGAGGGGTTTGGGGAGGACACATTAATATGATTTAGGATCTGGGAAACATGTAGCAGCATACTGCTTATCTCTCAAAAAAAAAAATTCTATGACCTCAGACCTGGTTATTTATATATACTACCCTTGGAAACATTGATGTTGTTGAGCCTTTCCTTTGTTTTTCTTTTGTTTGTTTTTTTTATTGATTTTTAGTCAGAGGGAAATGGAGAGGAAGAGAGAGATAGAAACATCTATGTAAGAGTGCCTCCCGCAGGCCCCCTACAGTAACCCTTCCCAACCCACTGAACCACACTGGCCAGGATGAGCCTTTCTTCTATTTTAATTTACATCCTTAGAGCTGCTGAGAGAATGGGTAGGTCTCATGATGGAGACCACACAGGTGGGGGGAACACTTTTTTCCCTCCAAAACTATAAGAGAAAGTTTATTTAGGAAGTCACAGAGGTAGAAGAAGTGAGCCGTAAAAGACATGAACTAAGGATAAAAGTTACAGAGGTAAAAGAAGGGCCCTTGGAGCTTCGGAGAGAGAGGCAAGGAAAGCGTGCCAGGGGAAGGGCGTGGGGAAGGGCACAGTGTGCTCCACAGCACCACTGGTGTGGAACACATTTTTACATGTACATGATTGTCTGGCCCCTCCATATAAACTCCGTAGGGCGGGAACCACATCATCTTGTCCATTATTGTCACTGCAGCACATAGAAGAGATGCGATGCCTACACATGCACTTGATAAGCAAGGCGGTTCAAGTGAAGAGAAACTGACTACACAATCTAGATTGTTCATAGTTTTAGAGAGATATAGAATGAGATTAATAATCAAAAACCCAAACTGTGTAGCAGCTACCTCTAAGCTCTAGTTGTTTGTTGTTCTGGGTTGATTTGTTTGTTTGTTCATTTGTTTGTTTTCCTAAACTCTGATTCTGAAAAACCCAAAACAAAAAAAACAGATTTCTTCCTAAATGAGAAGACAACCAGCATCAGAAGAAAATAGTAGTAACTTCAGACCGAACTGAAACTCCTAGTATGGCCCTTTCATTAAACGCACAAAATTGGAAGCACCAAACTTCATCACAACCACTGTTAGCACAAAACTTCATCACAATCACTTGTTAATAAAACAGAAAGATGAAGAATTTTAATAATATTTTATTTTATATTTTTAATTGATTTCAGAGAGAAAGGGAGAAGGAGAGAGAGGAGGAGAACTATCAATGATGAGAGAGACCCACTGATCAGCTGTCTCCTGTATGTCCCCTACAGGGGATTGAGCCCACAACCCTAGGCATGTGCCCTGACCAGAATCGAAGCATGAGTTCCTAGTTCATAGGTCAATGCTCAACCACTGAGCCATGCTGGTTGGGCAAGAATATTTTAAATGTTCTTATACTTTGTCTTCCAAATTCACTTTTGTGCAATACACACTTATGCAAACATAACATGAATATATAAAGCATTTATTTATTTATTTAATGGCTGCTTTACTGTAAAGATTCTTCTTCACTTGGGAAGCCACATGTTTTACACATTTGTTCCTGATGATGTTAACTTCAAACGCACATAGCTTATAGTGGTATCTTTAAGCTTTCTGATCACACCTTCAAACCTCAGTGGCTTATCATTTCACAGCATCATGCTATCCTTCCTGTCCTAGGCTGAAGTAAATGATGTCTAGAGTAAACACCAGCTCCTCAGGAAAGATGGTCTACATCATTCTATTGGGAGCAGTCACCTCACCTGGCCAGGTTCTCACCTCCATGGTGAGACCTTTATGTCACTGAGCGATATTAAATTTCCCGGATCTAATCATTATGCCACTGAGCGATACTAATACCTAACCTTTATGCCACTGAGCAATACTATATTTCCTGGCTCTAAAACCTCAAAAGATCTCTTGTTTGAGGTTTCCTGTCCCCATAATTAGCTACTTCCTTTGTCCTTCTTATCTTTGAAGGGATTAAACAAACAAACAAAAAAAAACCCTCATAGATACAAACAATAAATATGGTGATTACCAGAGGAAAGAGTTGGGGGAGGTAGAGGTAAAGAGGGGATAAATAATGGAGACTTGATTTGGGTGGTGAACACACAATATACATAAGATGTATTACAGAATTGTGCACCTGAAACTTATATCATTTTATTAATCAATGTCACTCCCAATTAATTCAATAAATAAAAATTAAAAATAATAAATAAATAAATAAATGCTATTTTACTACTGGAGAGTAAAAATCCTCTAAATTGTCCTACCTAGCCTTAGCAGTCAAACAGTAACCATCTTTCCTTCAATCTCTAAGTAGCTAAATGAGAGTGCAACCTCAAGAAATAAGTATGAAAAAATAATGTCCAGCCCTACCTAGTTTGGCTCAGTGGGTAGAGCATTGGCTTGAGAACTGAAGGGTCCCAGCTTCAATTCCCATTAAGAGCATGTACCTCAGTTGCAGGCTCGATCCCTGGTCAGGGTATGAGGAGGCAACCAATCGATGTATCTCTCTCATATCGATGTTTCTCTCTCT
>NW_005872896.1:22853-40061 GCF_000147115.1 Myotis lucifugus | reverse complement strand
TTAGCACCGTGGTTGGCAGGTAATAAGTCTACAAAACCTTAGCAGCCATGATGCCAACGATGACAGGGATGATGACGGAATCCCTTTAGCTCTTAAGAATAAAGATGCACATGAATCGAAGCTTTCACTGCTACGGACCCTTTCTTGCCTCGCCTACAAAATGAGATGGCTCGGCCAAATGAGTCCTAAGATGGCAGCTAGAGCTTAAGATTTAGACCCTCGGAGTTCGCAAATGCTGGGAGTCTACAAGCCAGAAAGAGCGAGGCCTCTGAGATCCCTTAATTGTGTCATGAGTAGGCACCTACGATCCAATGAGACTCTTCCCCCACCCCCCAATATTCTAGTTTTATTATAGATTGGTTGTAGCTTTATGTATGTTTTATACATTGTCAACTAAGCATACATAATTCAGGAGGCTTTGGCAAGACAAAGGTAATACAGATTTATTCAAGGGCCTTAGGGTTCGCAAACCATAAAAACAATTCGGCAATACCTAGAGCAGCGGTTCTCAACCTGTGGGTCGCGACCCCTTTGGGGGTCGAACGACCCTTTCACAGGGGTCGCCTAAGACCATCGGAAAACACATATATAATTACATATTGTTTTTGTGATTCATCACTATGCTTTAATTATGTTCAATTTGTAACAATGAAATTGGGGGTCACCACAACATGAGGAACTGTATTAAAGGGTCGTGGCATTAGGAAGGTTGAGAACCACTGACCTAGAGTGTTCGAAGAAGAGAAAAACTGAGGGTTCTTAGAGTAAAAAAATACATTCTTGAGAGGAATCAGTTCTGCATTCTTAGCCCCTGGATGGGACCGAGATGGTGTTGCTCTAAATCAGCGGTCGCCAACCGGTGGCCCATGAGGTCCGAAAGGCTGCCGACCGCTGCTCTGAATCACTGGTGGTCTGGATGCTCAAACATTCTTTCCTTACCCTATCTGGAGGTTTGATGTATATCCAGGATTTTCTGCAGGGCAAGTAAACCAATCATTCTCCTTAAATCCTTTGTCCCAGCTCCAGGTAGGGTCCCACCCTCCCTGGGCTTCCGTTTCCACCTCGAAGATGCGGCCATTGCCCTAACTGGTTTGGCTCAGTGGACAGAGCGTCGGCCTTCGGACTGAAGGGTCCCGGGTTTGATTCCGGTCAAGGGCATGTACCTCGGTTGTAGGCACGTCCCCAGTAGGGGGTGTGCAGGAGACAGCTGATCGATGTTTCTCTCTCATCGATGTTTCTAACTCTCTATCCCTCTCCCTTCCCCTCTGTAAAAAATCAATAAAATATATTTTAAAAAAAAAAAAGATGTGACCATGGAGGGCGGAGGCCGCTTCTTCTGCGAGTTGGCTCAGAAGAAGCGCGAGGGCGCTGAACATCTCTTAAAGATGCAAAACCCGCTCGGTGTGGCCGCATTCTCTCCAGGACGTGCTGAAGCCTCCCCAAGGTGAACGGGGCAAAACTCAGGCTGCCATGGAAGCCGCCTTGGCCTTGAAGAGGAACCTGAACCAGGCCCTGATGGAGCTGCAGGCCCTGGTTCCGCCCGCGCGGACCCTCAGCTCCGTGTCCCATGAGACTCTTAAACACCGGGATCCAGTTCACTGGTCCCGAAGCCGCAACGGAGCTGGTTTGCCCTCCAGAGAGCTGGACCGTCAGCCCCCAACCTGCCCATTCATACTACTGCCCAGTGCTTCTCCTCCCACAGACACAGCAGGGAAGGGAGGTGCGGGATGGGGGTCCTGGAAATGCCTGGGCCGAGAGCGCCACGTCCACCCACATTGGCTGTGCGCTGCCCACATGACATCTTCTCTGACAGTAGAAATAACCTCACGCGAACACAGAACGGAAGAGATGTTTGACCAGGCGACACCCAAGCTTTACCGAGGACCGGCACGACCGTTTCAGAACCCACAGGGAAAGGACACACACACACACACACACACAGCGCTTGGTCCTAAGCAGTGACCTGGGTCTTACACAGGAAACAGTTGGGTAACCCTCCAACCTTCACACACTTGATTAAATTCCACCTCCTGGTGATAGAGGGAGAAACAAACAAATCGGTCGTTTTTAGCAAGAGGAACTACTGGAAAATATTGTTAGGGAGAAACAGGAATAAATAGAATATTTTCCTGTTTTACAAGTAAATAGGGGACAGGAAGCCACAAGTCTATTTCAAAATCCCATCCTGAAAGTCCAGAAAAAAGATGTGAGCTGGGCCTCCAAAGAGGCAGCTGCTAAAAAGCGAAGCTGTCTGGCAGGGCTGTTGAAAGCATAGGTCATCGTAGCGGAAAAGGCTTTTTCAAAAATGGGAAGTGGGGCTCAGCAAGCACGGGAACCCAGAAGCCCCCACCGAGAGGGGGCTGGTGCCCCCCGGCCAGCGTGCTAAGCCCCACGTCCTGATCCGTCCAAGCTTCCCCCGTGCCCCTTCTCTGTGCACCCTGAGATGCATGCCCCTCTCTGTTCTGGGCAGCCCTGAATTCTCTCATCCACACGCCTCTCTCTGGAGGGCCGCCTTGATAAGGTTTATAGGTCAAAGCGTGATTCAAGGAACGTCTGAGACGAGCTATTTCAAGTGAGAGATGAAGTCATGGGGGGAGACGATCCAGCCAGATGGGGGAACTAGGCTGACAGTTACTGTGTTGAATGCTCTGAGCGAGGGAGCACAGGGCTCTGGGAGCCCAGAGGAGGGTGGGGACATCAGAGAAGGCTTCTAGGGGACCCAGTGCCTGGGCTGGGTCTCGAACTAGAAGAAGGAGAGAAGGGCATTTTAGGAGGGGAAGCCCCGAGTGCCAAGGCAGAGAGGTGAGGGGTTAGCAGATGGCAGGGGACCCGGGGGCACACAGTAGGTGTAGGCTCCGCATGGGTTTCATGAGGGGAAGTCCTGTCCTTCTGTCCATCCGTTCCCCGGTGATGGAGGCATTTCAGCACAAGGGGAGGTTCGGGGAAGAGCAATGTCATCTGTCAGAGCAAGAAGGACTTACACTGAGAATATGTTTAAGTATTTGTCTTGCTTCTTCTCAAGAGAATTGAGAAGAGAGTGTTCTTGTCATGAAGAATTTGGAGAAGGGCACTAGCTGGTTTGGCTCAGTGGACAGAGCATTGGCCTGTGGACTGAAGGGTCCCAGGTTCGATTCCAGTCAAGGGCACATGCCCGTGTTGCAGGCTCGATCCCCCAGTAGGAGGCGTGCAGGAGGCAGCCGATCAATGATTCTCTCTCGTCATTGATGTTTTTCTCTCTCTCCCTCTCCCTTCCTCTCTGAAATCAATACACATTTTTTTTTTAAAGAATATGGCCCTAACCGGTTTGGCTCAGTGGATAGAGCGTCAGCCTGCGGACTCAAGGGTCCCAGGTTCGAGTCCAGTCAAGGGCATGTACCTTGGTTGCCGGCACATCCCCAGTAGGGAGTGTGCAGGAGGCAGCTGATCGATGTTTCTCTCTCATCGATGTTTCTAACTCTCTATCCCTCTCCCTTCCTCTCTGTAAAAAAATCAATAAAATATATTAAAAAAAGAAAAGAATATGGAGAAGGTTCAGCACTTCACAAGGGTGGAAGCAGGAAGTACCCACAACAAGCTTAGGAAGGGGTGCCCTGGGAGAAATACGGGAAGCCATACTTTACCCCAGAAACATCTGGAATTAATCCGCCCTAGAGACGGTGGGGAGGCAGACAAAAGTCAGCCGGAGGAGGGTTTGGACCATTTCAGGGATAGGAGAGTCACAGTGATTATTAAGGGAAGCTGGGATGTTTGGGACTCATGCCTGACCACTTGAGGTTGGCATGTTGGAACGCCAGCGCGCCTTCCCAGCAAGCCTCGCAGACACGGCCGACCAAGGGATGGGCCGGACTGACCACTCGTCCACCCCGCCTGGCCCTGCTCCTGCTTCCTGCGTCGCTGGCCTCCAGCCCGGCTGCCCCTGGCTCTGATAATGATGGAGAGGCAGCACGCAGGGCAGGCCCTGTGGAGCCTGTGGACCCACCCACGACGGGCTGCGAATGCCCTTGTCCACGGGCTCTGAGCAATATCTGAGGTTACGGACTGCAGACAGGTCTCCTTATCTCAACAGGGAGAGGCTCTGCTTTTAGAGCAGCGGTTCTCAACCTGTGGGTCGCGACCCTTTGGGGGTTGAACAACCCTTTCACAGGGGTCGCCTAAGACCATCGGAAAACACATATATAATTACATATTGTTTTTGTGATTCATCACTATGCTTTCATTATGTTCAATGTGTAACCATGAAAATACATCCTGCATATCAGATATTTACATGACGATTCATAACAGTAGCAACATGACAGTTATGAAGTAGCAACGAAAATAATTTTATGGTTGGGGGTCACCACAACATGAGGAACTGTATTAAAGGGTCGCGGCATTAGGAAGGTTGAGGACCGCTGCTTTATATATATTTTATTGATTTTTTACAGAGAGGAAGGGAGAGAGATAGAGAGTTAGAAACATCGATTAGCTGCCTCCTGCACATCTCCCACTGGGGATGTGCCCGCAACCCAGGTACATGCCCTTGACCGGAATCGAACCTGGGACCTTTCAGTCCGCAGGCCGACGCTCTACCCACTGAGCCAAACCGGTTTTGGCGAGAACCGCTGCTTTAGATAGACACCACCTATGAGTTAAGGGCCAGGTAGGAGGTTTCTAGTGACAGGGCTAGGGATCTGGAGAGTGTTAAGAAAAATCTGATGACAATAAGGAGGAGCTAAGGATAGAGGACGAAGAGGTGATGATAGGACTATTGGGACGAGGAGCAGCGGCCGAGATGGTGGAGTTGACGGTGGAGAGTAAGCCACGGAAGTAAAGATGGGGAAGACAGAAGTCAGGAGGCAATGACCACGGAAGCAGAGGTGGTGGAAGTGGTAGTGAGGATAACGGAGCAGGAGCAGGGGAGGTGATGAAGGACATGGAGGAGGTAGAGGTAAAATTGGAGGTGATGGGAACCGTGCTGGAGGAAGTGAGCGTGCAGGGAACAGAGCACCGGTGGTGGGGGTGATGGTGGGAGTAGCAGACTGGAGATGGGAGAGGTGATGTCGGAAGATGAAACCAGTGAAGGTCAAGGTGAAGATGAGGGTGATGGGAGTGAAAATAAAGAGCAATGGTGGAGGTGATGAAGGAGATGAAGGCACTGGCGGCGGTGGTGGAGGTGAGTGGTTGCAGTGGAGGTGGTGAATGAAGAAGGAAGTTCATTGTGAGCTACATCGGTCCGGGAAGGATGCCTGGAATGTGTGGGAATTTACAGACTGGGAGAATTTAGACGGGGGGCAGGGGGAGGGGAGGGTACAGCAGGACATTCCAAGCCAGGGAACCGTTAGTGAGAATATGCAGGGATAGAACAAGTAGGTTGTATTTATGGGGCAGCAGGAACAGCACCCTGGGGGAGGGGAGGGTGCACATGGGACCGGCATGGGAAATGAGTAGGAACAAGGAGGTAAACTCTGGCCTAAGAGCTTAGATGCTGGGTGGTAGCATGGTGAGGCCCCTGGGAGCCTTGAGGCAGGATGGACTGTTAGGAAAGGTGGGCTGTGGGCAGCTGGAAATGGCGAGCAGCGAGCTGAGAGACAGTGGAACCCACGGGGCGGGCAGTGATGACAGCCAGGTCCCCGGCAGTGACTGGGTTAGCTCAAGCTCTGAGGCTCATTTAACCCTAAGACTTAGCCGATTTGCTCCTTCATTCCCGGGGTCCAGGTTCTAACCACCACCACCCCTACCTTAACCCTAATTCAGTGACCCCCACGGAATCAGGATGCATTTAGTCTGGTCCGACCCTTTGTCAGACTGGATCCCAGAGATGTGCTGTAGCCAACTCGCGTGGGACCACGAGAGCTGATAACCCCGATGTCTCCGCAACTTCCAATCCAATGGCATCGCGCTGGTTGTCTGAAATGCACCATGGTGGGAGTGATTCCACCACAAAGATTGGCAAATCGGCTTTTCTGTTCCTGGAGATCCCGTTGTTAAACATTTAACTACACACCACTGACTGCACCCCAGGGACCCCAACAGGAAGAGCAATGGGTTGTTGTGTGTTCTGACTGGGTTGTTTATGGTGTGTGCTGATTGGATTGACTGTTTATGGTGTGTTCTGATTGGGTAGATTTATAGATTGTTCTGATTGGGTTGTTCATGGTTGTTCTGATTGGGATGATTATGGTTTGTTCTGATTGGGTTGTTTAAAGTATGTTCTGATTAGGTAGATTGTTTATGGTGTGTTCTGATTTTATTGATTGTTTATGGTGTGTTCTGATTGGGTATATTGTTTATCATGTGTTCTGACTGGGTTGTCTATGGTTGTTCTGATTGATTATGGTTTGTTCTGATTGGGTTGTTTAAAGTGTGTTCTGATTGGGTAGATTGTTTATGGTGTGTTCTGATTGGGTAGGTTGTTTGTGGTGTGTTCTGATTGGGTAGATTGTTTGTGGTGTGTCCTGATTGGGTAGATTGTTTATGGTGTGTTCTGATTGGGTAGGTTGTTTGTGGTGTGTTCTGATTGGATAGATTGTTTGTGGTGTGTCCTGATTGGGTAGATTGTTTATGGTGTATTCTGATTAGGTAGGGTGTTTATGGTGTGTTCTGATGGGGTTTATTCTTTGGGAAAGGAAAAAGGAAAAAGGCCAAAAGTCAGTAGCACTTCCTCATCTGTGTGCTATGGATCTCAGGATCTCAAGCCACTTGTCCCTCCCCAGGCCAAGAAAATGGCCCAAATTAGATGTGTGGACATCCAGGGGCTCCTGATGGTGATGGTTATCACACCTCCTCCTCCCATGAGCCCGGGCTCAGGTCTCTCCACAGGCGGGGCTTGTACGGAGGCTGTGAAATTCCTCCTGAGCTCAGCAGGACGTGGCATTTGGACTCCGGGTGAGCAGAGCATTCCAGACGCCGCCCAGAATGAGGCATGAGGGAGGCCAGTCATGAGCAGGGAGGGGGCAGGACCCTGAGTCAGTCTTTCTGAGTTGGACCCTTGCTGACTCACCCAGCCTGTGGGGCGCTCCTGAACCTGGGAGGACAGAAAAACACCAGAGAACCCAATTCTAGGACTTGGGAGAAGTCAGCTCTCCCAGCTGCCTCCCTTTGTGTGCACAATATGAAGACTAATATTTTAATGGATAAGTGTTACTACATACTGGCACTTACACAGCTCACAGTTTGAACTGTATGAAATTTCCATCGTCGTGGGCCAAGAATGGTTGCAGATCGGCAATTTCATATGGCTCACTCCCAAATGGGCCAGAAATGCTCCAAGTGCTTTTATATATCATTTCATTGGATTCTCACAACTCTACAAGGTACTCATCCTAGGAAACTGAGGCTCAGAGAATTGTATGACTGTCAGCGCCAGCCTCCTCTCTCCTTATCCGTCTGAGGGATCTGTCACAGACCAGAGCCATTCACTGCCAGGAATTAACACCCCTAGAGGCAACCCTCAACCAACAGGGGTCTGGGGTTGGTAGATTCATGCTCCAGCCTGCTGTCCTGTGTAGCAGAGACAGAGACAAATCTGAGGCGTGTTCCATATGGTTTCTCAGAGGGCTCCCAGCAGGATGGAGCCTCAGTTGCCCAATCTGTAACCTGCCCATTCATGTACCCTTTATGGGCTTCCCCTCTGTTCCCTGACTCACTTTTCCCCACTCCCTCACTAGGATGACCTATCAAAGAAAGGCCTTTTCTTCATTTCATTTCTTTTTCTTTCTTTTTTTTTTTTAATATATTTTATTGATTTTTTACAGAGAACAAGGGAGAGAGATAGAGAGTTAGAAACATCGATGAGAGAGAAACATCGATCAGCTGCCTCCTGCACATCTCCCACTGGGGATAAGCCCGCAACCCAGGTACATGCCCTCGACCGGAATCGAACCTGGGACCCCTCAGTCCGCAGGCCGATGCTCTATCCACTGAGCCAAACCGGTTTCGGCTCATTTCTTTTTCTTTTATAGAGAGGAAGGAGGAGAGATGGAGAGGGAGATGGAGAAGGAGAAGGAAAGGGAGAGGGAGAGGGAGAGGGAGAGGGAGAGGGAGAGGGAGAGGGAGAGGGAGAGGGAGAAGGGAGAGAAACATCAGTTTGTTGTTCTACTTATTTATGCATTCATTGGTTAATTCTTGTATGTGCCCTGACCGGGGATCGAACCCACAACCTTGGTGTACTGGGATAATGCAGCCAGAGCTTATCTTGTTTCTTGGTGCTTTGAGGAGAACTGAGAAAAAACACTTGGCTTCTAGTTCTCGCTCCTTATTAACTGCATGGCACTCACTCCGGGCCTCAGTTTCCCTGCTGGATAAGGGGGCTATCGTCTCCGCACAGCACACAGAGAACAGCCGGGAGACAACGGTTTCCCTAGGCAATGCCCGTGAACACGTCCTGCACAGCAAAGGGGTCGACATGAGGAGGTGCAGTATCTCTCTTCATTATGCCGGAGCGGGGACAGCCAGGTGATTCCAGGGGACCCGGAGGGTAAACGTGCTCACGTACAAGAGCAAAAATTCAAATGCTGGGCATTTCCCCTTCTCTCTCAGTCCCTCCTCTTTCAGTCCTGGTTCCTTTGGTTCTTGTGCCAACTTCTGATAATGCCACTTGTCTTCTGCATGTTTAATAGGCCTGTGATGGCAGGGACTATGACGATTTTAATCCCACCAACCCCCCTGAATATTCCCTTCAAGAAGAGAAAGACCCAGCCGGCGTGGCTCAGTGGTTGAGCATCGACCTATGAAACCAGGAGGTCATGGTTCAATTCCCGGTTGGGACACATGCCCAGGTTGTGGGTTCGATCCCCCGTAGGGGGCGTGCAGGAGGCAGCCAATCCATGATTCTTTCTCATCATTGATGTTTTTCTCTCTCTCTCTCTCTCTCTCTCTCTCTCTTTCTCTCTCTCTCTCTCTCTTCCTGTCTGAAATCAATAAAAATATATTGAAGAAGAGAAAGGAGAATTGATATTCATTGAGGGGGCTACTCTACTAAATGCTTTACATAAGTGGTCCTTTTTAGTCCTCATAAGAACACTGCCAAATTGGTATCAATAGTTGTACTTTATAAACAACATAAACTGATGAACAAAAAGAGATCCAGAGACAGAGAAGCATCGATCAGACCTTCAAACCTCAGAGGGAAGGTAGTGGAGGGTGGGGGTAAGGGAGAGAGATCAACCAAAGGACCTGTATGCATGCATATAGGCCTAACCAATGGACACAGACACCAGGGGGGTGAGGGCATGTGCGAGGGGTGGGGATAAGAACACATATGTAATACCTTAATCCAGCGGTTCTCAACCTATGAGTCGCGACCCCTTTGGCGGTCAAACGACCCTTTCACAGGGGTCGCCTAAGACCATCCTGCATATCAGATATTTACATGACGATTCATCACAGTAGCAACATTACAGTTGTGAAGTAGCCACGAAAATAATTTTATGGTTGGGTCACAACACGAGGAACTGTATTTAAAGGGCCAGAAGGTTGAGAACCACTGCCTTAATCAATAAAGAAAATTAAAAAAAAAAAGAATTAAAAAATAGTTTTACTTTATAGGTGAGGACACCAGTGCCCAGTGGTTAGTGCCTAAGGTCACTCAGCAAGAAGTGGGACAGCTAGGCTGCAAACCCCGGTCTGCCCACTTTCCCAAGCCCGAGTTCCTCCAAGCTTCTACAGCTCCCGCTCAGAAGGCTGAGCTCTGTGTGGAGCAACCCTGCCATTGGCTCATAAATCCTCTTTAGAAATTGTCCTCAGAGCCAAAGAAAACTAGACTCACTCACATCTGGTTGTACTGTATCGGCTAGCTCAGTGGTTCTCAACCTTCCTAATGCCACGACCCTTTAATACAGTTCCTCATGTTGTGGTGATCACCAATTTCATGGTTACAAATGGAACATAATGAAAGCATAGTGATTCATCACAAAAACAATATGTAATTATATATGTGTTTTCCGATGGTCTTAGGCGACCCCTGTGAAAGGGTCGTTCGACCCCCAAAGGGGTCGCGACCCACAGGTTGAGAACCGCTGGTAGCTGTTTGCCTTCTCCCCTTCTCCCTGGAAGCCGCACAGGGGGGAGGTTAAACAGGTGGACTTGCGTGTCAAACCAACTGGGTTTGAACCTGCTTCTCTGCTGTGTGATCTTAGGCAAGTGACTTGAACTCTCTGTGCCTCAGGTTACTCAGATGTAAACTGTGTATCCCCCTGGAAAGGCCGTGACGATAGAGCAAGACTGTTAATCCACGTAAAGTGCTCAGTGCCACGTCTAGTACGTAAAGAGTGCTCGGTCCACATTGGCAAGTGCTGTCCTTTCCAGGAAAGCCCTGGCTGATTCCCGCCCCCTCTGTGTGTGGTTGGGGCCCTCCTCACTCTGCCTCCCCAGCGCCCCAGGCTGCCTGTCATGGCAGCCCCTGGGAGTTGCCGCTGCCCCCCCCCCCCCCCACTTTCTACCAGGGATGAGCTGTGTCTCTGGAGGCTGGACCATTCCCAGACCAAGGGGGCCCGGGGGGGGGGGGGGGGGGGGGAGGGGGGGGGGCAGTTCTCTTAGAAGGATGACCAGCTGGTCACCGACTGGACAACCTGCTGATCACACCTAGCCAACCATAAACACTTCCAGTATGTTCTACCCTCCGCACAACAAGAACAATGTTTGGCTCACAGTCGGCGATCGATGAATGAGCTCCGAAGGACTTTTAGTTATTTTTAATTTTAAAACAACCACCGTCCCCACTGAGAATATCCAAGATAGCTTGGAGTCCGTTCCTCAAATAGCGGCCGCCTCCCTGGCTATGCGGGTATCCAGCCTCCCAGGGGGGCAGGGGGAGGGGTGGAGGGGGGAGCACACTCATTTGCATGGATAAATTCTGATGTGCGGTTTCTGCAGGTCAGTGCTTCTTTGTGTCCCTCACAGGGCTGTGCACACAGTAGGAGCTCAATAAATAGGTGTTTATTTATCGAAGGACTCCGGAGCCCCTGAACTCACAAACACAGCCCAGAGTTGGAGTCTCCACCCTTGCAGGCCAGGCCTCGGTCCATCTGGGCAGACAGATGACCATTCACTGGCCCGCTTCCTCTGGGAATACTGTCCCCGCTCCAAGCAGGGCGGCTGAAAGGGGGCCATTCTCTCATCTCAGAAGGGCCTCAGACACTTCACAGCGAGGGTTTTTTTTCTCAACTGCCTCACTTGACCTTTGGGCCCACCGGGCAGTTGGGCGAAGCCCCGGAAAAGCCTATGACAAATGGCCTGCCACCAGCCCACGGCTCACTCTGCTCTCCTGGACTTCCCACTCGGTGCTCTTCGGGGCTCCCTTGGACCTTGGGAAGAGCACAGGCGGCCGTATTTCCCTCCTTTCCACTGGACTGGGTGCCGGTCTCCACCGGAAGTTGAGACCAGCTCCTTCCAGTGGCCACAGCATCTGGGCCACCACTCTCTCCCTTTCCCTGCCTTCCTCCACCATAGCCGGGGGTCATGGCATTTGTCATCTTAAATTGTAACAAAAGTACTGACCGGCCGGTATGAGGGTTTCAGAGAGCCGGGCAGCCACGGCTCACCTCCCCCTGCACCATGGCTCCATCTCTGAAGGCTGGCGTGCTTGGGGAGAGAAGGTGCCGACAGCCCCAGACACTCAGGCTCCATGGAATCATCTGGGAGGAGGTGGGGCACGAGGGAGCCGGTGGGAGTGTATCGCGTAGGAGCGTGTGTTGGGGTAAGAGAAAAAGATCTAACAGGATATACTCTGGGGTCTCCTGAGGCAGTGGTCGGCAAACTCATTAGTCAACAGAACCAACTATCAACAGTACAACGATTGAAATTTCTTTTGAGAGCCAAATTTTTTAAACTTAAACTATATAGGTAGGTACATTGTTATTAACTTCATTAGGGTCCTCCTAAGGCTTAGGAAGAGCCACACTCAAGGGGCCAAAGAGCCGCGTGTGGCTCGCGAGCCGCAGTTTGCCAACCACGGTCCTGAGGGATCGGGTCAACAACTCTCATCTCTTGCTTGCTGTATCTCATCCCAAACTACTAGCACATCCATAAGATCTTTTGCTAGAAATAGAAACCACACAAGCAGGACACAGCACCATGATCCCACCAAAGGCCTATGTCCTAGTCAAGGGCTTAGGTTCTGGGAACACAGATACTGTATGATTCCACTGATATGAGGCAACTAGAGGAGGCCAATTTGCAGAGAGAGAAAACGGAACTGTGGCTGCAAGGGCTCGAGGAAAGGGGAGACCAGAGAATTTGTAGTGAATAGGCACAGAGATTCATTTGGGGGAAGACGAAAACGTTCGAGAGATGGATGGTGGTGATGGCGGCAGAAATGAGGTGAATATATTTAATGCCACTGAACTAAACACTTAAATATGACTAAAATGGTACATTTTATGCTGAGCATATTTTACCACAATAAAAATTACTTTCTCTAGATTTAAAAAAAAAAAAGTTTTGGTTCTGGGGACTGAGAGGCCTGTGTTCAAATTCCCACTTACCAGGTGACCTTGCACAAGTCTGGTACTATTCTTTTTTTTTTTAATATATATTTTTATTGATTTCAGAGAGGAAGGGAGAAGAGAGAGATAGAAACATCAATGATGAGAATCATGATCGGCTGCCTCCTACACAGCCCACACAGGGGATTGAGTCACAACCCGGGCATGTGCCCTGACCAGGAATCGAACCGTGACCTCCTGGTTCATAGGACGACGCTCAACCACTGAGCCAGGCCGGCTGGGCAAGTCGGGTACCGTTCTGAGTGTCAGTTTCCTCATCGGTCAAAAGGTGGGTAATAATGCTTGCTACCTGGTAGCACTGGGACGAGGAAAGCTCAGGACCCAGCACACACTGAGAGCTAAGTGAGTATCGGCTACATGATTATCAAGTGCAAAGACAGAAGGCTACACAGGCAGCAACAAGCTGACCCATTTGGCTGGAGCTAGGGGGCAGGTGCAAAACATCATGTGAGAAGATAGATGGGAGGCCATGCTACAGCTGTGCCTGGTGGGAAGAGTTTATAGTTGATGCAATATTCGTGGGGAGCCATCAAAGCTGTGAGCAGGAGGCAAATGCAAACAGAACTGGTATCAGGGAAGGAGGTGTGAATGGAGAGCTTACAACCAAAGAAAGAATCAGCCTGTGGTCTGTCACCAATGCCCTTGCGTTCAGATCATGGCAACGCCATGCCCCTTAAACCCCCCACTCCCAGCCGAACTCAGCAAACAGGGTCAGCCTTGACATTGAGGATCACAACTTTCTAATTCCCCCGCCCTCTGGATGTGGACGTGAATTCTTGCTCAAATCTGCTGAGTGAAAATAACAGGACTGAGGGAGAAACGGAGGGTCTGAGCTGACTGCTAACCAGGCCCTGGTATGATTTAACACCGATCTGGCACGACTGCCCAGTCCTCACACCTTTCTTCTCACTTCCCTCTGCAGTGCTCTCTGCCAGTCTCCGATAAGGGGATCCTTTTTTAAAAATATATATATATTATTGATTTTTTACAGAGGAAGGGAGAGGGATAGAGAGTTAGAAACATCGATGAGAGAGAAACATCCATCAACTGCCTCCTGCACACCCCCCACTGGGGATGTGCCCGCAACCAAGGTACATGCCCTTGACCAGAATCGAACCTGGGACCCTTCAGTCCGCAGGCCGACACTCTATCCACTGAGCCAAACCGGTCAGGGCCGATAAAGGGATCCTTAGCGCACAACTGCATGGGTCTGGCGGTCAGTCCCGTGCACCAGTTATGTGGATCTGTAGGGAGGGAATGCGGCGGCCGGTGGGGAGTCATCTGCCAAATGGAACAGCAGCGGAGAACAGGCACTGGAGTCAGGCCATGGGCATCCGAGGGCAGAGACTGATGACCTCCCAGTGCCTGGAACAGTGCCTGGCACACAGCAGGCACTCAATAAATGGGTGCTAAGTGGAGTGAGTGGAGGATGGCTGCCCAGCACCATGAGCTGTGCAGGTGTACCGAATGCCCTGGGGGTCGGCAGGGCCTTGCTGCTTTTAACGTAAAAGCCAATGAAACCTGTAAAGACTTTTTGTGAGTTTATTTGAGCCAAACTGTCGACATATGCCAGGAAGCAGAACCTCAAGGGATTGAGATAATGATCCAGAGATTGGCAGGTTACATCTAAAGGGTGTCCCAAAATTCACGCAAGAAGTAATTTTGATAGAAAACACAGGTTTATAAATAAAAATTGTAAATGTTTTATTGATTCATAAAGTATACAGCATAGGGTTATGGATGGAATAGCACATCGGGTAAATGGCCTCCACGGCTTTGCTGGCACATACGCAAAGCCGTGGTCTTCATTGGTCTTCATTGTCCCTGCTCCTGGGCCATCATTGGCACTTGGTAATGCTTATCAAATTGAAGGGATTGAAATCAAAGGGCAACAGATATTAGAATCTGATTCAATAAACCAAGTAAAATTAGGCTTTTATTTGTTGTTGTTGTTGTTGTTAATGCTCACGCAAAATTCAAATCTTGCATGAATTTTGGGACACCCTTTATATTTATACATTGCAATCAAAGGAAAGGGACATAGGTGGGTGACATGAAATCCACTGGTGATAGACTAGAGAGGCGGGAGAAAGCAAAGGGGGGAGGAGGAAAACCCCTGGGATTGGATAAAAACTGAAATGATGGACAGATGCTTCTTTTACATAGATAGATAGAGGATAGTTTAACATAATTAACAGTTGATAACAATAACAATGAGGGAATGTCCTGGTGCTATTTGTTGTGCCCTGAGGGGTGGGGGGGGGGAAGGGAAGTTACAAGTTACCCAGACATCTCGCAGATATGTTATCTTAGAGCAGTGGTTCTCAACCTGTGGGTCACGACCCCTTTGGGGGTCGAACGACCCTTTCACAGGGGTCGCCTAAGACCATCGGAAAACACATATATAATTACATATTGTTTTTGTGATTAATCACTATACTTTAATTATGTTCAATTTGTAAAAATGAAATTGGGGGTCACCACAACATGAGGGTCGCGGCATTAGGAAGGTTGAGAACCACTGTCTTAGAGGCAAAAAGACAAATGGGTTCAGTAAAGATCTAAGTTGGCCTTTGTCAGGGAAAATACTGGCCTAGGACATGACTACCCACTATAACCTGTTGGCAGTTAAATATTTAATTTTCAGACCATCTTTTGTGGTGACTTTAGGTCTCTGAGTTTGCAAGACCGCCATGCAGGCCTCCCCTGAGCTGGTCAGGTCAGCATGTGGCCCCTTTTGTCCACACTGCCATGTGCCAGGCTTTGGAAAGGGGCCACTATCCATGGCGTATGGTGAGCGGTTATGTGAGGAAGGGGCAGCTGGCAGGGGTGTGCTGGCAGGTCCACTCTGAGGATGAGACTGGCTGAGGCGCGCTCGGGGTGGGATACTAAGTCAGCACAGGTATAAAGACCCATGCTCCACCCCCACCCCAGCACCCCAATCCGTGCCCACTGCAGAGGTAACCAGTGACAAGGGCAAGTTTACTGCCTCTCTAGGGGGCGGATGCCCATGACCCACAACTCGAGAAACCCACCGGCTAAGGGCCAAGCAATCAGGCCTGGCCTTCTGACCAGAGCCCAAGGCAGAGCCCCTGGAGCTCTGGCAGAGCCCACACCCCCCAACCCGCCCCGACCAGGAGTTCACGGCAGACTGCACGTCCGTTCCCAGCGTGGTCAGGACTCGGCTCCACACACACACAGGGGTCAGAGGGGACCCCGGGAGGTCTGGGCCCAGGACACACGTCCGAGGCCCCCAAACAAGGACAGGCTTTGTGCAGCAGGCGGGCAGCAGGACAGCCAGGCCCTGGGCCCCTCCTGGCAGGTCCCTGCTGATTCGCTGCCCGTGAATTCCTGAGGCCACAGCTGGGTCCTGGCTGTGTAGAGGCAGCAGGCAGGCCGGCAGCCTGGGGTCTTGGCCTCCGCCCTCAACCTGCCCTCCCTCTCCCGGAGAAGCGCCCAGACCTCCAAGGGATGCAAATCATCCATCGAGTCAACAGAGATTTGAGCACAAGTTTGCTTTTCAGGGGAGTGGCTCAAAGGCACACACAGGGTCCCTGGGCTGCTCTCCCCACAGAAGAGGCCAAATACACTTCCAATATGGATGGTGTGGGGCGGGGGGGGGAGGGGGGGGGCGCGCTAGGGGTTCCTTCCTCCTGGCCCCGCCTCCCCATGGCCCTCAGGAGCGAGGGGCTGTGCACACCCAAGACACCTGAGTGTCTTGCACTCTCTGAGGCCTCCGCAGGTAGGAGCCTGAGGAGGGTCTCTGAAGTTCTCACCCCAAGATCCCAATTCCCAAGCCACACCCATGCAGCGCTCCCAGGAACCCTGGCGGCCTACCTGATCCCACTCTCCTCAACCCCCTCCCACATCCCCCCCTCTCTCCTGGGGTTCTGCCTGAAAACAGACCCACAGGGGCCAACGTGACCTTGGGAAGGGACTTCCTGGGCTGTTCTCTGGGGGGTATTGTCACACTCCGCTGGGAAATGCCCATACAAAGAGGGTGTGACATTTCAGGAGGCACCCTGACAATGGTCTTCCTTCTGAGCAGTGATTTCAAGGAATTTATCCTTGGGGACAGGAATTAGCACCGTGCACAAAGTTGTTCACCTGGCATTGCTATAATAACGAAGCAATTAGAAACAAAGCCATGGCCATCCATAGACTAGTATATAGAATTAACAAGGCACGAGGGGAAAAAAATGTCATGCTATAGCATTAAAGGGGAAAAGTAAAATACAAGCTGTATGTTTTCAGAGTAAGAGCTCTGATAGGCCAGGGTCTGAGTGTGCAGAAGCCGAGAGCTAAAACAAAGAGGAACCAGGGTTTGCAAATGCACGCCCATGCCTCATAAGACAGAGCACAATGTTTTCCTAGCCAAATGAAATCATAACAGCCAGCAGTCACTAAGTACTTAGGATATAGAGGGGAATTTCTAAAAAACTAGATAAAGACAATAGAAGAAGCAGAATGGGGGGGTAAAAGATACATAGGAAAAGCAAGATAAATAGAAAGCGCACCATAAGAGGGTAAAACTAATAACTCCCTATCAGTAATTATTACAAACGAGAGGCCCGGTTCACAGGTGGAGTACCTCGGCCTGGCGGTGGTAGAGGCCTATGGGGGTTGGGGGGCAGCCAGCTGGGGGGGAGGGACTGCAGGAGGTTGGCCGGCTGGGGAGAGGAGCCACAGGGGGGGCCGGCCAGGGGGAGGGGCCGCAGGAGGT
>NW_005872896.1:20228-21955 GCF_000147115.1 Myotis lucifugus | reverse complement strand
GGGAAGCTATAGCAATTATAGTACATCAAAAGCTTGAGTATACGAGCTTGTAAGACAAGTAGGTGAGAAAATTACGAGAAAACTATAAATACTCAGTCATAATGGAAAGATTTTATTACACTTCTTTCAATAAATGCTATATTGAACAGATAAAAATTTAGGAAGGACTGAATATTTGAATAACACAATGAAGTTTTACTTATGGAAATCTATAGAACCATGCACCCAGCATTTAGAAATACTTTTCAAGAACACGTAACAACACATTTGCAAAAATGTATTATTTACTAAGCACAAAGACACCCTTCCTACCGGCTTGGTCTTTGATACTTCTCTGCACTTTACTTGAAATTATTCCTGGTACTTTACTTAAAAAAAAAAAAAAATACCTTTTTTTATACTTGAAACTTTTCTGTAAGTTAAAGATAATGTTTTTTTAACCGAAAAGACTTGTATGCATGCATATAAGGATAACCAATGGACACAGACATTGGGGGAAGGGGGGTGGGTATGTGCCGGGGGGTAGGGGAAGCCGGAGGGGGAGGTCAAAGCGGGGGAAAAGGAGACATATGTACTACTATTTGTAATACTTTGAACAAAAAAAAAAGATTATGTTTTTTTAAGATTTCATTTTAAAACCTTACAGGATGCAGCCAAAGCAGTGACTAGACATTTTATAGCCTTAAATGCTTGGATTCCAAAAGAAGGCTGAGAATTAATCAGCAAAGGACCCGAGACATTTGAGGAAGAAAAACAGAGTTAAACCTAAGAAAGCAGAAGGAAGGAGATACTAAAGATAAGTGATGGCGAAGTCCTACGGTCATGTCAACGCTTCCTCAGCGATGCAGAGGGCGTAACTTGAACCAACCAATCTGGAAAACTATTTCCCTAACCTAGTAAAGTTCAGACTCGCACAACCTAGGACTTAACAACCCCACCTGCAGCAGCTTCTCCGAGTGCCCCCAGGAGATAGTAAAAGAATGCTTTTTCAGGATTGTAAGAGCCAAAAAAATGAAAACAAACGAAACGTCCATTTATAGAATGGAAAATAAATCACGATCTATTCATACAATGGGACACTGTGGGCCACAGTAAACCGGAACGCACCGCAGCCACACTCATCGCCACAGAATGAATTTCAAAATCATCATGACAGGCGACCGTCACTGGTGACAGAAGAATTCATATCCTGGAACTACGTCAAGAAAGCAGAGGCATGTATGTCCTTAGGGCTGGGAAGAATGTCTTAAGTAAGACGTAAAAAGGCATGCAAACCATAATGTGTGAAAGACTGATAAAACTGGTAATATGAAAATTAGAACTTCCTGCATGACAAGCCGCAGGCTGGGAGAAGAGACTTGCAGCAGATTGAACTGACAACGGACTAGTCCAGTGATGGCGAACCTTTTGAGCTCGGCGTGTCAGCATTTTAAAAAACCCTAACTTAACTCTGGTGCCCTGTCACATATAGAAATTTTTTGATATTTGCAACCATAGTAAAACAAAGACTTATATTTTTGATATTTATATTTTATATATTTAAATGCCATTTAACAAAGAAAAATCAACCAAAAAAATGAGTTCGCCGTGTCACCTCTGACACAGTGTGTATTATTTTACCATCACTGGTCTAGTTCTTTAGAATTTAATAAAGCAACTAAGAGGCCTGTTGCATGAAATTATTGCCCTGGAAGGGAGGCGTTAGGGAAGGGTCCCTTAATCATTGG
>NW_005872896.1:6638-17722 GCF_000147115.1 Myotis lucifugus | reverse complement strand
TTCCTCCCCCCCCCCCCCCCGCTCCATCCCTCCCTCTCTCTCTTTTCGTTTTTGCTATTGTTCATTCACATTCTATGCACTTTGACATACATTATCACATCCCAATCCTCACTGCACCTTGAAGTCAGCAGGTCAGGCTGCATTTGGCATTTTCCAAAAGGGAAACCTATGTATATAAAAGCCTAAGAGACCATTACGACCAGATGTCTGGATGACCGGCCAGTAGCTATGAGACGTACTGACCACCAGGGGGCAGATGCTCAATGCAGGAGCTGCCCCCTTGTGGTCAGTGCACTCCCACAGCCAACCTCCCACTGCCAGCCAACCTCCCGCAGTCCCTGCCCCCCTCCCTGCCCCGCGCCGGCTGGCCCCAATTGGCCTGATGGGTACTGGCGAGATGGCCCCTATCGGCCCTGATCACCGGCCAGACCGAGGGACCCCATCGGTGCACAATTTCATGCACCGAGCCTCTAGTCATTTAATGTTTACAAAAGTGAAGTAAGTTGCCCCAGGGCTGTGGTTCCTGAGTCAGGCTAAGCCGGGCCACAGGCTCTGCTGCAGGAAGGTAAGGAGACCTCAAAGTTCCTTCAGAATCTGTGTGTCGGGAGAGTAAGTCCAAGGGGATTCCGAGGAAAGGGCCTCCTTCCCGAGAAGGAGCATCCTGGAGAACGGGGTGGCTGGATGGAGTCGGAGCACAACTAGGAAGCGGATCACCTGGTTCTAGATCCAGGTCTGCCTCCAGCAACGCGATCCTGGGCCAATCCCTCCCGTCCCAGCCCAGGCCGCCTGTTCCACTCGATACAGGAAGAACGGCGTGGCTGGCCGCCAGCGTGCAGGCTGTCTCTAGGATATCGATTTTACGTCCGCCTTCATTCTATTTAGCGTTCTCTGGCTTATGCTTTCTGAAAGCAAATCAATTTGATTTCTCATTATGAATACTTCATCTTCCGTCATGTAAACGCTGGCGAATGTGAAGTTGTACGTCCCCAGAGGGACTTTATTTTCCACGCCAGACCGCACTACCTGTTACAGGACGGAAAAAAAGTGGAAGCTCTCATCTCCTGATGGCAGCTATTCAGAGATAAACGCAGAGGCCCGGGGAGGCACCAAGCTAGACACGATCAGGACAGCACTCCAAACCTCCACCAGGCTGTGAACCATCTTCCCAAGCTGGTTTCCAAGTCTCCAACTGAGCCCAAGGGCCTGATGCCCCACAATAATCATGTTGGTTGAGCGCTTATTATGAGCTTATTGCGTTCTCCCAGCTTTCCATATACTTAATTATTTAATCCTTATAACTAAAGGGGAAAAAAAATGAAAAAAAAATCCTATAGCAATTCAATCCAGTTCTTATTATTTGCATTTCACACGTGAGGAAAATGAGGCACAGAGAGGGTAGGTAACTTGTCCCAGGTCACACAGCAATTAAGTGGTAGAGCCGGGATTCAAACTCAAGCAGTCTGCCTCCAGGCTGATTGATTCATCACAACACATGTTGTCACGATTTATAATCAATAGAATCAAGAAATTTTACTAGGGAGCCCGGCCGGTGTGGCTCAGTGGCTGAGCATGGACCCATGAACAAGGAGGTCACAGTTTGATTTTCCCAGTCAGTATACATACACGGGCTGCGGGCTCAATCCCCGGTCGGGGGCGTGCAGAAGGCAGCCATTCAATGATTCTCTCTCATCAATGATGTTTCTCTCTCTCTCTCTTCCTCTCCCTTCCTCTCTGAAATTAATAAAAATATTTTTAAAAGAAATTTTACTAAGGGATGAGCATATTGCCAGTGTGGTATTTTCAAATGTTAACTATGGTGTGTGTGTTTTTTCCTTTAAATCTTGCACTTCTTTGTACCCCATGACCCTTTCCCTATTCCAGTAGACACAGCATGTGGCACCTCTTGTAAAGCAGAACTTTAGTAAAGCAGAACTTTCCCTCATGGAGCTTACATTCTGATGCGTGTAACGGGAAGGAAGAGTGTCTACTGCAGCATGTCTAACTCGCAGGCCACAGGTGGCCCATAACGAATATTTTTGTGGACCAGCCAATATAACAATATGTAAGAAATGTTTTAATAAAAATTTCATAACTTAATTTTTTACAGTATCCTGTTATACATAATCTATAATAATGAAAGTGTAATATGCTAATTAGACCAGACGTCCTTCCAGACGACCTTCTGGACGAAGCTGGGGCTGCAAGGGAAGCCCGGGTCCCGGGTGCCAGAGGGAAGCAGTGCCGGCAGCTGGGGGAAGGAAGGCCTACTCTTGCACAAATTTCGTGCATCGGGCCTCTAGTTATTAATAGTGAACTACAACATTTGCTAATGATGATTACTATAATCCTGTTGCATTCATTTCCCTAACGTGCTTTACATGCAGGCACACCATTTCTCTCCACTGATACTAGCAGTGAATATTTTAGCAGCCGATGGCCAAGTCATTCCTCTTGGATTGATTTGTTTGGTGTGCGCCACAGGAAATATTTTGCTTTCGAAGAACAAGAAAAAATGGGTTTATTTGCATGACGCTTATTCATTTGTGCAGTTATTCGGTATCTGGTTCCTTAATGTTCAAGAAAAAATATTAATTTGTATTCAAATGTTCTATTATTTTATGTTAACGATGACTCGTTTATCTCAGCCCTTTGTGTTCAGCGTGTCTCTATCGAAATAAACCTACGTTTCTATGAAAATGGAAGCCTTTGTTGTTTTGCGGCCCACATACACTTAAACCTTGTTTATTGGGCCCGTGTTAGCCTTTGAGTTTGACATGCTTGGCCTAGTGTCGCTCAGTGCAATGGAGAAACAGAGAGAGAGAGAAGAAATGTCAGCGTGGGACTGGGCAGCGTGGACAGGGGACTCAGGGAAGCCTCGCAGAGAAGGTAGCGGATGAGCAAGGACCTGGAGGGGAGGAGGGAGGGAGGCTGTGTGTATCTGTGTGTATTTGGTGAGACGGTGACCCGGGAAGAGGAACCAGCAGGTGCAAAGGCCCTGAGGTGGGAGCACGGCTGAGAAGAAACACAGTCATATTCCCAGAATCTGGTCCCAGACGGGCCCCTGCTCCGAAACCGGACTGAAGACAAGTTGTTTGTACAGCAGAGCAGCGACCCTCCGCAGGCTGAGCAATGACTCCGCGCCCCGGATCGGCTGGAAATGTACCCACTGGAGAAATGTCCTCCTGGACTGCGCTCCCCTCAGTCCATGTCAGAGCTCCTCTCCTGAGGCCGGCCCTACGGAGGTGAGTGCTGGCCACTGCTTTCTCGGGCTTTGGCCTTGAATTCGCCCAAAGGTCGCTGCCTTGAGCAGTGGGCACACCCAGAGCCCAGGCCCTGTCCCAGGTGCCAGCAAGTGCCCACAATGGGGAGAAGCTGGTTCCACAGCCATCTGGCTGCTGTGTCCCACACAGTGTTTAACACCAGCCTTCGCGGCCTCAGCCGAAGCCAGCCAGGGAGCCTTTAGGGAAGAGCCAGGTCTATGCAGGTGAGTCTTGCCTCCCCAGGCCCACCTTCAACCTCACCTCTCCATTCTTTCTGCCCTCCCCTCACCCTCAGGATCCCATGGGCACGCCACCCCCTCCAGGAAGGCCCCTCCTAGTCAAGGAAGCTTCCCTCTTCTTTGGATTGACAGAGCAATTGCTCTGTATGCTGAAGCTACAGCCCATTATACTCCAGTTGGTTGGGCATGTTTCCCCATGAAATGAAGGCTCCTTGAGGCTAGAATTGGACTTAGTCTGTCTCCCACTACTCCCAGCACAGGGCTGTAACTCAATAAAGGCTTCGTTTATATATATACCATATTTTTCCATGTATAATACGCCTCCCACTTTTCCAACCCAAAATTAAGAAATCATTATTTTAAACATTTTGCTGGTTTTCCTCTTAAGGCCTTTTTCTTTTTTGGCATCTTAAGAAGTTGTTCTTCCTGTTTTCTCCGCTGCCTGATCCTACACTCAATGGGAGGAGGTCCAAATTGTCTCTCTACAGCTCTATCTCCATGCTCTTTTGCAGAGCTGATTACATTCCATTTGAATTTTGCAGAGTAAGACAATCACTTACCAGCATTTATCTTTTTATTTTTTGACATCTTTATGGACTCAGAACGCTCAGTCCCTGTTGCATCTACACTCTCCACCTCCACCTCCAATTACGGCATCAGCTGACGTCAGTAACAATAAGGCTTGTGACTGGAGGAAGCCTGTTTGACAAGGTATGGGCAGCTACGCATCCTTGCGGCTCCCTCCTTGGCTGACTTTCGTGTATAAGATGCCCCTCGGTTTTCAGTCTAATGATTTTAGAAAAAAATAGTATCTTATACACGAAAAAATATGGTATATTTTAGAGAGGGAGGGAGAAGGAGATAGAAACATCAATGATGAGAGAGAATCACTGATCGGCTGCTTCATGAACGCCCCATAATGGGGATCGAGCCCACAACCTGGGCATGTGCCCTTGACCGGAATCGAACCTGGGACCCTTCAGTCCGCAGGCCGATGCTCTATTCACTGAGCAAATCCAGCTAGGGCAATAAAGGCTTCTTGATTGTCTCAAAGATGCTCCTTGTAACCGGCTGCTTTAATAACTACCTCCCGAGCGCCTCATTCCTCAAAACCCAATACCCAACCTCTACCCAGTGGCTAAGACCTGCAGGGCAGCCCGGGGCAGAGGGACCCACTCTCCTGGGAAAACCTACAGAAGATGTACAGGTTTCCGAGGCCCGGGGCGCTGCGGGTCAGAGAATGAGGCCGCAGCTTTAAAAACTGTATCTAGGCTGTAATCACAACAAGATGACACATGAACGTTTTCTCTCCAAACACTAGACTTGGATCACCTTCAGCATCAAAGCCCATCTGAGCTGTTCCCCAGCGCGGACTGGGCTGAGCTCAGGAGGGGCCGCGTGTTTTACAACTGTTTACAGGCAAAGGGAGAAGCTCAAAGGAGCCAAAGAAAGACCTACTGTTGGGAGACCAGATGGGGAAGGTCAGCGTGTCTGGTCAGCTCCGGGCCGGGGCGACAAGGTCACAGAGAGGAGCTTGTTCTTGGATAAACAATACGGGGCATTTGCGGCTGAAGGGGGACTTGTGTAACCCATGCTATTCCAATGCTAACCCTGTCATCAGGAGGTGGCTGGCATGGGGAACTCTGGTGCAGCAACAAGGGTGCTTTGGGTTGGTCTTTACAACGTGCTTCAAACGAAGACCTGTGAAATTCTCCCCCAATGCGGCTCAGATACCCGCTGCCAGGATGGATGGAGGAGGACCATAGCTTCGATGCCCCCCGACAAAACCACAGAGCACTATGAGAGAATACGATCTTATAACCCCGTCATTCTTGGTGAAGAGCGTGATTCTACTATGTTGTATTTTTATGTTAAACTAGAGGCTGATGCACGAAAATTCATGCAAGAGTAGGCCTTTCTTCCCCCGGCTGCCAGCACCGGCACCCAGGACCTGGGCTGGCTTCCCCCTGGGCCACCCGCAGGGACCAGGGACCCAGCTGGCTTCCCTCCAGCCCCGGTTTCATCAGGAAGGACGTCCGGAATGACATCTGGAAGACATCCAGTCTAATTAGCATATTACCCTTTTATTATTATAAAGGGTGTCCCAAAATTCACGCAAGAAGTAATTTTGATAGAAAACACAGGTTTATAATTAAAAATTGTAAATTTTTTATTGATTCATAAAGTATACAGCATAGGGTTATGTATGGAATAGCATATCGGGCAAATGGCCTCCACGACTTTGCTAGCACATACACAAAGCCATGGTCTTCATTGGTCTTCATTGTCCCTGCTTCTGGGCCATAATTGGTACTTGGTAATGCTTATCAAATTGAAGGGATTGAAATCAAAGGGCAACAGATATTAGAATCTGATTCAATAAACCAAGTAAAATTAGGCTTTTATTTGTTGTTGTTGTTGTTGTCAATGCTCACACAAAATTCAAATCTTTCATGAATTCTGGGACACCCTTTAGATATACCACAATTCCAAGAAGCAAAGGCACCCCAGTAGCAATGAGCACACCTAGTGCTTAGGGTTTGGTCTCTTCACTAAAAGGAACCAAGGTGCCTTAACCCGTTGTACGCCACGCGCATCTATAGCCACAAACCTCGCACATCAACTCTGGCCGCTCAATTTTAAGATCAGACTTGTTAGTGACATCTCTGGGCTTGTAAAGAAAATCGTGGTACCTTAAATTGGTAAATATTCCAGCACATATGGAAGCAATGGGGATGGTTTCTGTTTTGGACGCATGGCAGTTAACTGGTTACAGAAAAACCTGGTCCCAGTCCTGGGGCCTGGTTGGCTACGAGATTAGGCTGGGACATCTTGCTATGCCAGAAAGTAAGTGCTCAAGAAATGATGAGCACAGATCGTAAGGACACAGGGACCAGCTTGAAGGGACAGCCACTGACTAAGCCTAGAGCAACAAAGTAATTAATTAAGCACAGTTATGAATTAGAAATCCTTGGGAAAAATAGGAATTCATGAGCCCATACCGATAAAATAAATTGGTACGTAAACAAACAGGGGACAGGAAGGACCCGGGGTTAAAACAGAATATTGAGAGTTGACTATTAAATTTGTTGGGAGGGTTGGAGCTACGAAATCCTCATTTCTGTTTTTTTGTTTTTGGATGGATGTTTTTATTTGTCTTAATATGTTTTTATTATTGATTTTAGAGAGAGAGAGACGAAGGGAGAGGGAGAGAAACATCAATGTGAGAGGGTAACATTGATCTGCTGCCTCCTACACACCCCACCCGCCCGCTACTGGGGATACCTGGGTATGTGCCCTGACCAGGAATCAAACCAGCAATCTCGCACGGGATGACCTTCAACCACTGAGCCACACTGGCCACGGCAAATCCTCATGTTGTAACTATCATAGTAAAGAGTGGACCAGGCAAGAAGCATTCATGGATGGTAAATCTAGGGTGAAAATGTAATAAGGAGCAAGATATTTTTTTAAAATATATTTTTATTGATTTCAGAGAGGAAGGGAGAGGGAGAGAGAGATAGAAACATCAATGATGAGAGAGAATCATTGATCGGCTGCCTCCTGCACATCCCCTACTGGGGATCGAGCCCGCAACCCAGGCATGTGCCCTTGACCAGAATTGAACCCGGGAGCCTTCAGTCCACAGGCTGACGCTCTATCCACTGAGCCAAAGCGGCCAGGGCTTGTAAAGGTTCTGAAGCTGAGAAGGTGTTAACTTAGAATTCTTACGAATCACCCGGCACCTCCTCACTCTCCCGTCCTTTCTCCTCTCTCTGTACCCTTCCCCTGGGCAAAGCCGTCCTCTCCACAGCTTTCCTTCACCCTTGACAAGGTGCTCACTGCGCTGCTTATGTATTTGGCCCGGGCCTTTTCCCTGAATCCCAGGCCCTTATATCCAACTACCTCCTTGACAACTGGCTCAGAGGTAGCTGACCCTGGCCCTTCCCCAGGGTTCCCTCTGACGGAGAAAGCACAATGCCGTCGCCAACGCCAGGCCCTGTCTCCAACATATCTGCCCCAGGCCATCCATCCCCAGGGATGACAAGGTGAGTTTCCATCTCTGTGTCAACACCAAGATCACCTTCCAGCGGTCTCTCTTCACACCGTGTCCACTCGCCAGCTATGACAGAGGTGTCTTTTCAAACTGGAAATCATCATCAAGTCCCGTTCCTCTCTGAAACTCTCCTGGTTACTCTGACGACAAAACGCAAGAGCTTCAGAGAGAACGATTCGACCCAAGTCTTCAACCAAGACCCCGAATGGTTTATTCCGAGAGCTGCATCTCACATCTCTGCACCATAGTCCTCCACCCCCCAACCTCAGACCGTGTTGAAATGCCTGGAGTTCGCCTTCTTCCTTGTTACCTCAGCATCTTTCCCTACACTTGGAAGTTGCTCCCCCTCACCGCCTCCCCATCACCTAGCTAACCTCTATCCCAGCGGTCGCCAACTGTGGTCCATGGACCACTGGTGGTCCGTGAGGTCCGAAAGGTTGGCGACCGCTGCTCTATTCATCCTTCAACTCGAAGACGATTTCTCGTGGGCTCAGTAGACTCTCTCAAGTAATTAACTGGCATAAAGGATGCTGATCACTAAGGCTGTATCTGGGTGGATGGATTCAGAACAAGAGAATTCTGTGGGAAAGAACATGCATTTAGAAGTGGGGCAAACTGGATACAGTATAAGGGGTGGCCAGGGAGAGCTGGCCTCCCCGAAGCAGAGAGGAGGCGGACCTTCGACAAGAGGTTGGTCAATCCTAGAAAGAAAGGAACAGTCAACCCAAAGAGATTTCAGAATCTGAGCAACAAAGAGATGGGAGGTCGCACTGGCTTTCTATAGCCTGTGATGTTCTACAAGGGTATGGGGGGCCGCATGGCCGGGGAGGAGCAAGGCCAGGGGCAGCACGGAGGTGCTTGGAAGTGGCCGTTTGGGCCTGAGTGTGAGAGAGAGAATAGGGGTGTGGGACCCAGAGGACGAAGTCCTGGTGGAATGTCAGATTTCAGAACGCCCTTAGACGTCCTCAGAGCTTTTCCACACCATTTCTCAGAGTGTGGCTGATTGTATCGTCCCACAATGACGACAATCTCTCCCATCCCACGTGCTCTCCTTCATGTTACTTTGACACCCAAAGCTAAGTCATAAAAGGCCAATAACAGCCCATCCGGCGTGGCTCAGCATTTGAGCGGTTGACCTAGGAACCAGGAGGTCGCGGTTTGATTCCCGGTTGGGGCGGGTTGCGGCTCCATCCCAGTGTGGGGCGTGCAGGAGGCAGCCGATCCATGGTTCTCTCTCATCATTGATGTTTCTATCTCTATTCCTCTCCCTTCCTCTCTGAAATCAATACATATTTTTTTAAAAAAGGCCAATAATAGCTTCTCCCTGGGTGTCTTGGAACACAGCCTTGGGGTCCTGAGCCACCAGGTAGAGAGTCCGACGACCCACAGGCTGCTGAACCTGAGGCACATGGACAGGCCACAGGGAGATGTTCCAGCTCACAGCCCAGCTAAGGCCCCCACCACACCCAGCATCACCCGCCGGGCACGTGCGTGAAGACTGTTTCCAGCCTTAAAGAGCTCCCCACTCCCGCCTCGACGCTCCCCCTCGCCACCTAGTCTTCAAGTCATTTCAGATGAGGCCCCGAACAGCTTGCAGTGGAGACAAACCATCCCCTCTGTGTCCTGTTAGGATGTCTGACCCAGCGAATCGGGTGAGCATGTTTGTTTAATGCCACTGAGTTCTGGATGGTTTCTTATGCAGCCGTCGCCCTGGAACACACAAGGTGTTAATAGATATTATGCAAAAAAGGGAGGGGGAGGTTTGTTCCTGTAATTAAATGTTTTGGAACGCATTTCGCTACCCAAATTACAAGGAAAACAGAGTTTGATTTTACTGCAGGCTTTTCACATACAATGTGCACTGTGCATCTCCAAGAGGAAGAGAGAGTATTTGGTGTTCCCCGAACGTTTTATTTTTTCCCCGATGGACTATATCAGTGGTCGGCAAACTCATTAGTCAACAGAGCGAAATATCAACAGTACAACGACTGAAATCTCTTTTGAGAGCCAAATTTTTTAAACTTAAACTATATAGGTAGGCACATTGTTATTCACTTCATTAGGGTAACTCCTAAGCTGGCCTTTGCTAAAAACGTCCTCAATCTGATGGAGGTACGTTCGCTGAGGTCGACCCCTTCCAACTCTCCCATCCACACGCGTCTTGTATACTTGTTTCGTCTGTCTCCTTTCGTTCATCCTCTCTAATATGTCCAAACCATCTCCACATACCTTTCTCCATCCTCGACACTACATCTTCTTTCACTCCACGTTCCCTAAAATTAACTTAATAAACTTTAAAGTTTTAAGTCAACTTCGCACTGTACGTGCACGCCCGCACGTGGTATTTTGTGGAAGAGCCACACTCAAGGGGCCAAAGAGCCCCATGTGGCTCGCGAGCCGCGGTTTGCCGACCACAGGACTATACCATTCTGCAAAGGCTGCTGTTACAGCCCGAGTCTCATGGACTATAACATGAGGCCCAGAAAAGCCCAGAGACCTGCCGGGATATATCCAGAGTCAGGACTAGAACCCAGGTCCCCCAAGGCCCGGCCGAGGGCTGCTCCCATGGGCCAGCCCCCCCGCGCAGACACGGGTGGACGTGTGCGCTGGCTCCCTCCTGCCACGTCACGTCCCCCAGCCCTCAGCCTCCCCTGTGGCCTGCATGTCTCCCCTTGCCTCCTTCTTCACCCTTTACCTGCTCCCCCCAACTCTTCATTCTCTGAGGACGCCTGGAGACAGGGAGAAGCGGAGGGAGGCGTGGGTAACAGTCCCCACCTCTCCCTCCCCCCTCCCTTCCCCCAATGCACACCCCACACACTGCCCACTCCACAGCCAACCTCAGCCCCGCACAGCTGGGCCTGCCTGCCTGAGAGCTGCTCCCCTGGCCTGAACACTGCCTGTTGTCCCGGCCCCTGGAGCCGCTGGGCTCCTCCTCCTCCTCCCTCCAGCCCCAGCGGCGGGGAGAGGAACACAGCCCTCCCTTGTCCCTCCTCTTGATATTTCCAGTAAAAGCACCTCGAACACAATCTCGCTGCCACAGCCCTAATTATGTGTGAAATCATTTTTTTTTTAGCCCGAAACCAAAGCAAACAAGCGCACACAGAGAAGCCCATTCTCCCCGGCCCGGGAGGAGCGCCCCGCTCCTGTTGGGCTACCTCAGGCCTGCACAGAGACCCCGCTGTGTCTCGCAAGCGGCCCGCCTGGCCGAGGTGCCTCCCGGGCCGGACCAGGGAAGCGGGCCACCCCCTCGGGGGGGGAAAGAGTGGGTTTCAGTCTGTTCTGTCCTCCCCACGCAGGCTCACAGAGCCTCACACACGCCTGGTACCCTGTGAGGCCACAGGCAAGCACCTCTTTGTGAGAAGAAAAAAAAAGTGGGGTACCCAGGAGTCTCCCCAGAAGATAAGGGAACTATGTTCTGGATCCAGTCAAGTACGTTTGCACCTTGGTGAAATCTCTATCCTTTTTTTAATTTTTTTAAAATATATTTTATTGATTTTTTACAGAGAGGAAGGGAGAGGGATAGAGAGT
>NW_005872896.1:0-6538 GCF_000147115.1 Myotis lucifugus | reverse complement strand
AGCAGCGGTTCTCAACCTGTGGGTCGCGACCCCTTTGGGGGTCGAACGACCCCTTTCACAGGGGTCGCCTAAGACCATCGGAAAAACACATATATAATGACATATTGTTTTGTGATTAATAACGATGCTTTCATTGTGTTCGATTTGTAACAATGAAATTGGGGGTCACCACAACATGAGGAACTGTATTAAAGGGTCGTGGCATTAGGAAGGTTGAGAACCACTGTATTAAGGTGAGTATATGTGATTTTCCTTTTTTAAAATATATATTTTCTGATTTCAGAGAGGAAGGGAGAGGGAGAGAGAGAGGGAATCATCAATGATGAGAGAGAATCATGGATCGGCTGCCTCCTGCACGCCCCCTACTAGGGATCGAGTCCACAATCCAGGCATGTGCCCTTGATTGGAATCGAACCCGGGACCCTTCAGTCCACAGGCCGGTGCTCTATCCACTGAGCCACACCTGCTAGGGCTGTGATTTTCACTTATATAGGGTGCCCCCCAAAATGTATACACACATTTTGAATAATTGTAAAGGCAGTGTTTATTAAAATACAATTCATTTTCAAAATTGAGCTATCAGGTGTTAAAGTGTGTACACATGTTGGGGAGATACCCTGTATCCGTGCTCCTGTGAAAGGTTCAACGTATTTCTAACTTTTTTGGAAGGTGTCTCCATGTTGCCATACCGCCCTTCTATACAGGACCCTGCACAGCAGTCCCGCACTCACCCCCACAACACGGGTCCGTTTGCCTGGTGATGGACACCTGGGAGTCTCCGCCTCCTACGACCACAATAATGTAGTGACAGGCACCCATGTACGTACCCTTTCATGGATCTTTGCAAGAAATTCTTGGGCTCATAGGTCTAGGATTTGGATTGACCTGCAAGATCCTCACCTGGTTCCACCCCGTATCGCCGACTGATTTCCAGAATGCCCGTAACCCATTCACGATTTCACCCACAGGACATGGGGGATCCCGTTCCTTGCCATCTTACCAGCACTTGATGTTACCCAACTTGCTAACAATGGCCAGTATTTGAGGATAAAATGCTACTACTTTTTGATTTATTTACTTTTCTTATGTCTACTGAGGTAAAGTACCTCTTCAAAAAGTTCTTAGGCATTCAGGTTTCACCTCTGTACACTGCCCACCTCAGAGAATTTTATTTTACCACTAGAGGCCCGGTGCACGAATTCATGCACGGGTGGGGTCCCTTGGCCTGGCAGGTTGTTGAGGCCTAAAAGGGGGGCCGGCCGGCCAGAGGGAGGGACCCCAGGAGGTTGGCCGGCTGACCCCCCAATCAGGGCCTTATGTGGGGGGAGGGCCGGGTGGCAGGGGGGAGGGACCATGGGGAGGTTGGCTATGGGAGCACACTGACCACCAGGGGGCAGCTCCTGTGTTGAGCATCTGTCCCCTGGTGGTCAGTGCGCGTCATAGCAACTGGTCGACCGGTTATTCGGGTCGTTCAGTCGTAACGGTCATTTAGGCTTTTATATATACAGATTTTTCTAAGTTACGTGCACATAACACACACACACACACACCGCGTGATTGAAATTGCATTGGCTACAGATTAAAGGACAGTTTATCTCCTTTCATTGTTAAGCTATCCCAGCCAAAATCAAGGTCTTCCACTTGATTTCTGTGGAACAGAAATAGGATGTGAACCACATATGAAATTTTAAAAATTTAGTGGCTACATTTTTTTTCGAAAGTAAAAAGAAATAGGTGGAACTAAAATAGTACATTTTACTTAACTGAATAATATCATCATTTTAATATCTGATCAATGTAAAAAACTTTAAGGACATCCTTACGTTCTTTTGTTACGCATAGTTAAGTCTTCAAAGTGCAGTGTTTACTCTATACTTAGGCCACAGTTCGATTTGAACGAGCCACCCTGCCAACTGCTATGGATTGAAGAGCCCAGGTCTCTCTCTTCGTTTATTCGTGGATTTATAGAAACTATTTACCTTATTGTGTCTTATGGGACAAAATGTTTCTATAGTTTTATGGTGCCCGGGCAGAGGACGAGAGGGAGACAAGGGAGGCATGCAGGGGGCCAATTTAAGGCGGTGTTCACTCTCAGGGTGGCTAAGTGAGCGCCCCCTTAAATCCTGTGCCCTTTGCACTTGTTTCACCCCTGCCAGCCCTGATGGGGCCATTTAACTAGTGCTTTCTTAAAGGAAAAGGAGCCAACTGTTTAAAAGGTACACATTATGCCCTAGCTGGTTTGGCTCAGTGGATAGAGCATCAGCCTGCAGACTGAAGGGTCCCAGGTTCAATTCTGGCCAAGAGCACATGCCGGGGTTGCAGGCTCGATCCCCAGTAAGGGGCGTGCGGGAGGCAGCCAATCAATGATTCTCTCTCATCATTGATGTTTCTATCTCTTTCCCCCTCTCCCTTCCTCTCTAAAGTCAATAAAATATATTTAAAAAATAAAATGTACACATTATGCCCTAGCCAGTTTGGCTCAGTGGGTAGAGCGTTGGCCTTTGGACCAAAGGGTCCCGGGTTCCATTCCAGTCAAGAGCATGTACCTCGGTTGCAAGCTCCTCCCTGGCCCATGTCCTGGCTGGGACACATGCAGAAGGCAACCAACTAATGTGTTTCTCTCACATCGATGTTTCTCTCTGCCTTTCCCTCTCTCTTCCACTCTCTCTAAAAATCGATGGAAAAAAATATATACTCGGATGACGATTAACAAAAATAAATAAATAAATAAATATTTAAAAATGTACATATTATAAGCTCTTAAAAAGCCAAAAAATTGGTTGCTACAGCTCTTCAAACTAAAAATGAGAAAGCCTCAGACACGCACCTGACAAAGTCATCAGGTTGCATTCATTGAAAGAGTAACCATGTCTCATAGAGCTGACAGTGCTGAAGGGACACTCAGTAAGAGATGTAGCAGCGCCGCCGCCACTTCCCGTGATACAGCCACTTGTCACGTGAAAGACGTGGCTGCAACCATGACAACTACGCTGAGCTTTCATCGGCAGAATTGTGCTCCTGCCCTGCAAATGGAGGGATGCGCAGGCGTGGCTGGGCCACCCTGCTGCTTGTATCTGTCCAGAATCACACTAACGCAGCGGTTCTCAACCTGTGGGTCGTGGCCCCTTTGGGGGTCGAACGACCCTTTCACAGGGGTCGCCTAAGACCATCGGAAAACACATATATAATTACATATTGTTTTTGTGATTCATCACGATGCTTTAATTATGTTCAATTTGTAACAATGAAATTGGGGGTCACCACAACATGAGGAACTGTATTAAAGGGTCGCGGCATTAGGAAGGTTGAGAACCACTGACTAATGCATCACTGGGAACCCACCCAAGCGGTGCTGAAATACTCAGAGCGTTGAAGAACGTTATTGACTCCCTAGTCTAGGGATGTCTACGGTTAACGGTTCTTGAGCAAAGAAAAACTCGACAAAGGAAACTGGGGTAGAGAGGCAGAGAGCAGAGATGCAGAAGGAAAGCTGGAGACAGCCAAGGGCGGGGCGTGGTCAACTATGCCTCATGCTGCAGAGAGGTCAAGAAGACCGAAAAATTCAGCAGATTTGGAAACGCGGGAGCTACAGGTAAAACCCGCCAGGGCTACTTCTACAGAAGAGAGAAGGGATCAGCAGTGTGAGGTCGTGAGAAGATGTGGGGGGAAGGCATGGGTGCCCCGGGTGAGAAGACATAAGGGAGGCACCTCAATAACATTGAGAAGGCCCAGGAGAGGATGAGAGGGGATGCCGGTGGGTTTGGGAGTTGCAGAATTTCAGTGAAGGCTTCCATTTTCTCTGTGAAACATGGTGAGGGTGCAGGAGTGTAGTGGGCTGGCATAAGCATTGCCGAAATGACAGGCTGAGTAAGAGGGAATGAGCGGGAAAAGGCGGAGAACCCAGGGAGTGTGTAGAGATGGGCTGAAGGTAGGCGGGAGGAGAGGACCCTGGGGCCAGAGAGCAGGACGCCTGATTCCGGGACCTGGGGGAATGACAAGCTTAAGGTGAGAATGAGGTTGTGAGTGGGTGAGGTGGGCACAGGTGAAGCTAGAGTGTGCTGCCACCCGGCGAACCAGCTCCCCTGAGTCTCAGTCCAACTTACCGCCCTGCCCCGCCCGTCATCACCGCCCGAGACATGACAGCAGCACGCTGGTGACCAAGACCACAGCCGGGCAAACCCTCCTCCACCCTCCGCACCCTGTTGCCCGGCCAGAAAAAGTGTATCTTACACCCACAAGGTGATCTTAGAACTGGACACTGGGAGAGTATGAATCAAGCCTGGAATAGCAATTTAAAGAAAGGGGGGTGATACCCCTATAATTTTCATCAAAAAAGAAACAGAACAGAGAGCGTTGGCCAGAGAGGTGAATCAGGTTCGTTGCAGACCCTCGCGCTCGGCCTCACCTCATCTCACTGGTTATTGGTCCCTTTTTGTTGAATATTTTGAGGATATTTTTCCACTGATTTTTAGAGAGCATGGAAGGGAGGGAGAGAGACAAGTATCAACATTGAAGTGAGAGAGACACATCAATTTGGTTGCTGCCTGCACATGCCCAGGGCTGGGGATCGAGTCTGCAACCAAGGTACATGCCCTTGATCGGAATCGAACCCGGGACCCTTCAGTCTACAGGTGACACTCTATCCACTGAACCATACTGGCTAGGGTGTATTGGTCCCTTTAGGGTGGCAGCTTTCACACATAGGAGTATGCACGAATCACCTGGGGAACTTAAAAAATACTGCTGCTGCCCTAGCCAGTTTGGCTCAGTGGATAGAGCATTGGCCTGTGGACTCAAGGGTCCTGGGTTCCATTCTGGTCAAGGGCACATGCCCAGGTTGCGGGCTCGATCCCCAATAGGAGGCGTGCAGGAGGCAGCCAATCCATGATTCTCTCTCATCATCGATGTTTCTCTCTCCCCCTCTCCCTCTCCCTTCCTGTCTAAAATCAATAAAAATATGTATTTTTTAAAAAATACCGCTGCCCAGTTCCCACCTCCAGAGATGTTGGTTGAATTGGTCTGGATGCAGCCTGGGCACCAGGTGCTCCCCAAGTTCTGCAGGTGACCCTCGGGGGCAGCCAGAGCTGCGAACCACCGCTTTCAAGCCATTCCAGACCCAGCGCAGCTGCCACCCCACAACACACAGACCGTATCCAGGTCCAGGGGCAGCCACCCTGTCCGTTCTGGAGAAGGACACACAGGTTCTCCTGCCCTGCAGACCTGCAAGGCTCTTGTGCAGGCCAGGAGGACACCGCGTCAAGCTGAGCGTGGTCAGCGTCGCCAGGGCCTGGCTGCCCTGCCTGTTTAGCTGGGTTTGCACATCTTGAGCAATCGGGCTGCACAACCTCCCCAGGAGCCCTGCTCGGGTGGGGGGTGGGGGAAGGGCAGGGGAGGAAGGCCAAGGGCTTCAGGTGTGGTGTGAAAGTTGGGCGGGAGGGACAGTCCGTCTGACGAAGAGGAGCAACCCAGACGGCAAACAAACAGGGCAGGGTGGACCGAGCCCAAGTGAGGCGGACAGCTTGGCGGTCACGGGGCGCAACAGGGGCAACGGAGCGGCCTTGCCTCTGCACCTCCAGAGACCGGAACTTTCCACTAGGGACAGGGCGGGTGGAGACAGCGTGACGTGGCCGCCCCAAGACAAAGCCAGAGAGTCCTCGTCATGGGAACGTGACATGACGTCGTAAGCTCAAGAAGGAGCCTCCTGTTCAGACTCTAACCAGCAGGGGGGGGGGGGGGTGAGAGTCATGTAGACAGGGGTGGGCAACCTTTTTGTGAGTGTGTGCTAAAAGAGCAAAATCTCTGACTCAAAATTCTTCTGCGTGCCAACCCTAATTTTTTGAGAACATGTTACACCTACTTGATATCTCTTAAGGTGTACGTATGTGAAGAACCTTAAAGAAATAATAAAATTCATTCAGGCGACAAAAACACAGTATATGATGATGAAAAATACATTGATTTTTTAATGTATACATGTACACTGATAGTCCGACAGAAAACTTTATGACTCCGTTTGATAATATCAGTGGGACTTTTGCTGCTGCATCACTGATGACAGAGATTTTACATCAGGTTTATATTTTGTGACCTTCAGAGATATGCACGAGCTACTACTTTCATCTGTCAGGCTACTCCTATTACAAGACTTAACGAAATTCATCACTGAGAACAAAGATTCACAATTGTAAATGGAAGATTATAAGAGGGTTTCAAGTGCCAGCAAAAGTTACTGGTGTGCCATGTTTGGCACTCGTGCCAGGGGTTGCCCACCCCTGTTGTAGGACAAAGAGGGGTCCTCAAACTGCAGCATCCACAGGGGCACCCAGAACCACCAGATGCACCCACTCTTCCCATGGGCTCTGTAGACCCCCATTTGCACCCCACACATGGGGCTGTACCCACACATGGGGCTGCACTGGCCGGTTTGGGCATCTCTGCCTCCACCAAACCTTGTTCACTGTGGCACCTCATTGCTCACTAGAAGACTCAGTTGTTTGGTGTCTAATGAACACATGAATGAAAAGGAGGGGATGTATCC
>NW_005872895.1:31642-37402 GCF_000147115.1 Myotis lucifugus | reverse complement strand
CAGAACAGGCTCTGACGCCCCAAGCCCAGGTCGTAGGAGGTAAAATGAACAAGGATATTCCTCTGTCCTCACACTCTGCTACCCGCTTGCTTCCCGTATTTCATAGAAATGGAGCCTGCAGCCTGTGCTGTGGGACCAGCTTCCCTCCCCTGGCGGGGTGCTGACTCGTCCTTGCCTGGGCCGGACCCCATTCCATCGCGTTATTGTAAGGACTGACGGGCATTGGGGTGGTTTCCAATTCTTGGCTGTTATGAACTCATGCTCCTATGAAGATCCATGCACAAGGTTTTGTGCGGATATATGTTTGCTTCTCTTAGGCACATACCTAGGAGCGGAATTGCTGGGGACACATGATAACTCGAGGTTTAACCCGTCCACAGACACCAGCCTGTTTTCCACAGCAGCTGGGCCGTTTCATACTTCCATGGATAGGATCTGGGTCCCGATTTCTCCACAACTTTGCCAACACTTGCTACCAGCTGTCTTTTTTTTTTTTTATGACCACCATCCTCGTCTGTGTAACATTATCATTTTGATCTGCATTTCCCTAATGGGCTGATGTTGAGCATTTTTGGGGGCCTTCATAGATTTCCTTTAGAGAAATATCTATTCCAACCTCTTGCCCATGTTTGAGTTATATTGTCTCTTTTAAAAAATATGTTTTTTTAAATTTTAATTGATTTCAGAGAGAGGACGGGAGAGGAAGAGAGAGATAGAAACATCAATGATGACAGAGAATCATCGATAGGCTGCCTCCTGCATGTCCCCTACTGGGGATTGAGTCCAAAACCCGGCCTGTGCCCTGATGGAAATCGAACCATGACCTCCTAATTCATGAGCTGAAGCTCAACCACTGAGTCACACAAGCTGGGCTATAATTTGTCTTTTTATTATTGAGTTATATGAGCACTTTATATGTTCTAAGTATAAATTTCTCATCAGGTAACTTACCTGCAAATTTTTTCTCCTTTCTCTCCACTTTCTTGATAGTGGGCTTTGAGGCACAGGGATTATATTTCGATAATGTGGAATTTTTCTGTTTTGGGGGGCTGTGCTTTTGTGTCATGACTTGCTTTATTTTCACAGGATCCTTCAAAGGAAGGCCTACGCTTTAGTATTTAAGCTGCTGATGGCATTAAGACCTTAAGACGCCAGTGAATTGACTAAATCCAGATTACTGCTTCAGGCATCTCTATACCAACTTGCCACCACATATTGGTTGTAAAAATATTTGTGGTTTAGACCCTTCTGAATATGTGTGATACTCAAGACTCTAAGGGATGTTAATGATTTCATGGTCAATTCAAAAATATTATACAGTATGCTGCCCCCAGGTGGCATCAGCAGAGCCTTGCATGAAGTCTCTTGAACTTGAAGAAACATGGTTTATCTGAGCCTGAGCTTTTTGTTCTATTGTAAGAATAACTTTTAAAGACTTTGCTTAAAAATGAAACTTTCTAATAAAACCAAGTCCTGAATGTTAAGAAAATACATTTAATAGGAAGATAAAGAGAAGGAAAGAGAGAAAAATAAACATTTACTGAGCACTTACTATGTGACTTTATGTACAGTATTTCATTTTACCTCACAATACCAGGTATAGCCCGGCGTCCTCAGGTCAGAGATGTTTGGCTTCGGGCCACACAGCAGCGACAGACTGCCCTTCCAGTGGCTCTGAAGCCTGGGTGCTGCGCTCTGCCTGTATTTGTGATTTGCTGTCAATCAATGAAATGGAAATTCACGCCCAGTGAGTGTTTAGTAAGCATAGCAGGTACCATGCTGGGTAATTATCATAAACTAGAGGCCTGCTGCATGAAGATTTGTGCAAGAATGGGCCTTCCTTCCCCTGGCTGCCGGCACCGCCTTCGCTCTGGCCTGGAGCCGCCTTTCCGCCTTCCCATGCTGCCCAGGGGCCTGGAGTGGCTGGGGCAGTGAGGAACGCCCCACCCCCGGCAGCTGGGCCCCTGAATATGCAAATTAACCCACCATATTTGTTGGGTTAATTTGCATACTCACTCCTGATTGGCTGGTGGGCGTCACAAAGGTATGATCAATTTGCATCTTTCTCTTTTATTAGTGTAGATGTGAAATCAAACCGGATTCTTCCTCGTTGGGAATAGATTTGGATGGACAAGCAAGGAAGAGAAAGAGAGGGAGGGAAATGGAATGCATGTTCATTTGTGGCTGTAATGGGGACAGGTGTGGCCCGAGTGGCCATGTCACCATCCCCTCCCATCCACTCAGTGGCTTCAGTCTGTCCAGGGTGAGCTCGGCACTGGGGACGTGCGCCTCTCCTCTGTGAACCGCCCTGTGTCCCTCGGCCCTGTTCCTACGTCAGCACCTAAGAGTGACGTGCCTAAAAAGACACTTTCCATGGAGCCTAATCGCACATAGGAAGGGCTCACTTGATAGATGTCAGCCCTACTTTCCCCACAGCCCGAGCCACCTCTTTGTCTGAGCATCTCTAAGGATGTCTTTCCCTTGCACTTAGGGGAGACACACCCTTTCCCGAGAGCACACGGGGCCAGCCCCCCGCCCCACCCCCTCACTATCCCTGCTCTTCCCGTGGGCTTCGGGGAGCGAGTCTGACTGCTGGACCCGCAGCGAGGAGGAACCCGGGGCAGCGCTTTGAGATGAAGCCTGTCAGCGCTCCTTGTGCCCAAACCAGAGACGGTCCCCACACAGAGCGGAGAGCGCAGAGCGTGAGGCCCGGCCCAAGGACAGGGGCTTTGCGCTCACCGCTTTGTGCGGCCACCGATGGCTTCTAGTGCTTTCCATGTGTGAAGGGGGTGGAACCTCCGGAGATGTCTTGGGGGGTGGTTTGGGGGCCGGGGGGACTGAAGCAATAACCACAGAGGAGCTCTGGGCGCAGAGCGTGGCAGAGCAGAGGGGCCCGGACGCCGCCATCAGTGGGCCTCTCCGCACTCCTCTCTCCACTCGGCTCAGCGCTGCCTCGGGCCTCCCGGCTCTGTTCGCGGGATGCGGTGACCACAGCCAGCACCCAGCACTCTCCAGCCCCTGCCTTGCCCTCTGTCTCCCAGACACTGTTTCCCACGGGCATTCGCTGGGCCCTGCGGACTGAAGACATGGCACAAAGTCTTGGTTAAGGAGCTCGTTGACCGGTAGGAAGAGAGATGAGGAAGCAGGCGAGGAGACAGTGGTAACGTCCCCAGCAGCACGGCACTCCCAGTGCTGCCTGCTCTAAGCAGCGCACGCTTACTCTCCCATCCAGTACTGACGCTGCGGTCGGTTTTAGCGATGGGGGACCGAGGTGCCGAACCAAGTGGCCTGCCCTTGGCCACGTGTCTCGTAAGCGGCCAGGCCGGACGCCAGGCCACTCGGCTGGACCACGAAGCCCTCCCCCCTCGACACTCATTTCCTGGGAGAGGGTCTCAGCCCTGAGTGCCCCGGGGGGGGGGGGCGGTTTCCTGAAGGAGGGTGCTAAGCCGGACTGAATGCGGGTTCCCAGGCCGGGAGGGGCCTGGGGATGAAGGGGGTTTGGGACAGAGGCGATGTCAGAGCCTGAAGTCATGGAGAGAAGGCTTGTTCAGAAAAATCGGGTGCCTGCGAGCACAGAGTGCCGAGGCTGGGGGGCAGGCAGCGCCCCCTCAGATCTTGAGGGGTCCCCCTCCCAGCTGGGAAAGGTGAGCTCAGTGTGGAAGCTGGGTCACCAGACCGAGTTACAGACACGCAGGCCTCACTTCCATGACACATTGCAGCACATGATGGCTCCTGAGCTAGCAGCCATTCCCCCTCCCCTCCCTCTGCACCTGCATCTGAGACCACGCCCACGGGGGCATCTTGTCCTCACTCACCCACTCATGCACCACGTATTTATGAAGCTGCCATTACCTGTCAGGAACCGGCGAGGCACCAACATCAGCAGCCTGAATGAGGCCCAGCGCTGCCCAGGGAAGGACACAGGTGACCAGGAAACTGACATATAGTTGGAGTTCAGAGCCAGGCAAAACGCTGTGCAACAATGTGTCAAAGACCGTTCCTGGAGGAGGCGCCAATGCTCGAAGGATAAGAGTTCAGACCCTGGAGTCACGCTGCTCTGGGTTCAAATCCCAGCTCTGCCGTGCAGGAGCTGTGATACCAGCTCAGTTACTCAATTTCTCAGCGTCTCGGTCTCCTCATCTAACAAATGCAGGTCATACTGTGAACAGCCTCACAGAGACGTTGAAGGGCTTAAATGAGTTCACATTTTAAAGTCAGTACAATGATCCCCAGCAGATGTCACTGCTGCACAGCGAGTTGGGACATGATAGTTGAGTTCAAGTCCACGACTTCTCAACCTTTCCAGAAAATTGGTGCATAAGTGGCTTCTTCTCAAGACACACAATACAGCAGAGGGTTGGTGGGCTGTGAGGCACAGGTGAGGGTGCCAGCTGCCTTCTGTAAAGCGCTCTGAACCCTTGGCCCTGGTGGAGTTGTAAGCTCCACACTGGCTCCTGGTGGAAGAAAGGTCCCCCAGTTCCCGGACACCTTGGATTTGACCCCCCGGCTGCCGTTGTCAGGGAGCTCCGTTCATTTCGAAGCTTCCAGCCATCTCCGAGAAGCCTGTGGGTAAGGCCTGTCTGACGCTGCCAAGGCCCAGCTTTACAAGGAGCTCAAGAGGCTGGCAGTGTGGCCACTGGGTTGGAGCCTACAGCTTTATTTTCTACTAGAGGCCCAGTGCACAAAATTTTGCACTCAGGGGGGTGGGGTCCCTCAGCCTGGCCTGCGCCCTCTTGCAGTCTGGGAGCCCTCAGGGGATGTCTGACTGACGGTTTAGGCCCGCTTCCAGAGCTGGCCTAAGCAGTCAGTCGGACATCCTTAGCGCTGCTGCGGAGGTGGGAGAGGCTCCTGCCACCACCACTGTGTTGGCCAGCTGTGAGCTGGGCTTTTGGCTGAGCGGCCCTCCCCCTGTGGGAGTGTACTGACCACCAAGGGGCAGCTCCTGCATCGAGCATCTGCCCCCTGGTTGTCAGTGTGCGTCATAGCGACCAGTCATTCCACCGTCGGGCCGAAACCGGCTCTCCTACACCTCCCAAGGGGTCCCAGATTGCGAGAGGGTGCAGGCCAGGCCGAGGGACCCCACCGGTGCACTATTGGGACCAGGGAGGGACACAGGAGGTTGGTCAGCTGGGAAGGGACCACAGGAGGGCTCCAGGGTGTCTGGCCTGTCTCACTCAGTCCCGATTGGCTGGACCCCAGCAGCAAGCTAATCTATGGGTTGAAGTGTCTGCCCCCTGGTGGTCAGTGCACATCATAGCAAGCGGTTAAGTGACCTTAACATATCATTAGCATATTATGCTTTGATTGGTTGAATGGCCAACTGGACACTTAGCATATTAGGTTTTTATTATATAGGATCGGAGGGGTCAGGAAAGGTCAAAGTTCAGTGACTTAGGCTCTGCTCCGTGAGCTCTACAGGTGTGGGCTGGAGCAGCATGGGGGATGCTTTCTGTCTGGTCCGTGATGATGACATGGCCAGCACTGAGGTCCAGGCTGAGTCCGGGCTCCTCATGGCTCATGTCCTCATCTGCTCCATCTCCAAGGAGAGTCTCCTGGGGCCGGGCTGCGTGTCAGCCGAAGGCACACGGTGAAGGAGCATGGCCGTGTCCTCACCCGCTCAGAGTCCAGCCTGGAGGGGAGGGCAGACGGGCTGGCCGAGCACAGGCCTCCACACCATTTGGGAGGTGCCCATGGAGTCTGTAGGGAGGGAACCGGCCTTTGTGTTGAAGGATGGAGAGGCGTCTGTTGTGGGCGAGGTTG
>NW_005872895.1:8930-31385 GCF_000147115.1 Myotis lucifugus | reverse complement strand
TGCGCGGCACCGGCCTGCAGCCCTCGCAGACGGAGTCCTGCCGCCCTCCGGTAGGGCTGCTTCTGTAACTTCTGTTTCTGTGCAAGACAGTCTGCTCGCTCCGTTTCACCAGGAGTGGGGCTCGCAGGATCATTTGGGGCCCACAGCGCACCTTCCTCGGCCCTGGAAAGAGCATCCGCCTTCACGTGCGCTGGGCACCAGGACGGCGTGTTGATGGGCTGACCGCCGACCCCGCCTGTGCAGCTCCGCCCTGAACGCCGCGTGCAGACACTCGGGGATCCCCGCAGCCACCCCACCGAGAAGGCAGGGCCGTGCCAGGGACTCAGCAGGCCGCGCCCGAGCATCCGGAGCACACGCCGGGCCCACCCGCCGCTCCTCCGTACGAACCCTGTGACCTCGGGAAGCTGCGCAGCCCCTCTCTGTTCCGCGTCTCCACCGCGAAGTGGGCACGTGACCGTTGGTGTGGCGTTCGTGTTAGGAGAGGCGCCTCTCGAGCTACGCGGGCTGCGGGCTGTCGGGGCCCACAGAGCCCAGAACATGTAAGACCCTGCTTCATACAGGTGGGCACGGCCCTTCCTCACTGACCGAGAATGAATCCAGGAAATGCCTCGGGTGCAAGCAGTCCCCGAAGCTGTTTGCTGTGATTGGAAAACACTCCAAGACATGAGCGCTTCACAGACGATTCACCATCCAGGGCGGGTGGCGCGGCGGGTGACCTGGGGTGTGAGTGCGAGTTCACGCTCCACATCGAGGCTTTGCTTGAAGTTTACATTTTGCTTCATCGAGAAGTGAGATCCATGTACTGTGGCGGCACCTCTCTCGGAAATGGACGGCTCCTCCTAATAACCCTCGTAAAAGGCACTTCTAGACACGCGCACGTTCCCAGTGCGAGGGCCGTGGCTGAACGCGGTGTCTGGTGGCATCTGGCCCCGGGCGGACCGCGAGGCGGGGGGTGCCAGCGGGAAGCCTGCTCAGGGGTAACCGTGTTCTTGGGGGAGGCTGTGAGCCTGTGGCAGGGGCGGTGGGTTAGAAAGCAGCACTTGGCCTTTGCAGGTCCTCTCTGGACAGTGAGCGGCTGCACGGCTCAGAGACGAGGCCGCCCCAAAGGCTGCGAGGACAAGTTCCATCGGGAGCTTTAATGAGGTCAAGGGGACAGAGGCGACGGCCGAGCCCTGCGTGCGGCTTCAGGGCCCGGGCTTGGAAGTGGGGCTCGCCTGACGCGCGGACAGGACGCAGGGTGTCCAGTCCGAAGCCCTCGGCCTGAGACGGCTGGGCACCGATGTGGTTCGCGCCCGGCTCCTTCAGTTAAATGCTGAGGCTCTGACTCTCGGGCCCAGAACTGGGATCAAGAACACCTGCTCGGGCCACTTTGCAAGGACGTCGCGGGGCCGAGGGAGAGGACACCTGGGAGGAGGCGCCCTGTGGGCCAGGGTGGCAGAACCTGCGTACAGACCTCACCTCCGCACGCTGCCACCATTTGGTACAGGCGCCTGGGCAGCGGGGCGGGCAGAGGGCCTCGGAGCCTCTCGCAGGACCAAGAGAAGCTTCGCCCGCCGCCTCCCTCTCCGGAGGCTGCCACCTTCCGAACATTCCCGTGAAGTGAGGGCAGGCCTGGGCTGACCCCTGGCCATCGTTCACCATCCACCCTAGTGAGCCAGCAAGCCTCCTGGCTGGCGCCCTCTGTGCTGGTGGAAGCGGGGTGCATGGTTGGGTGTCTGTCACGTGAAGAAGCCTCACCAGGAGGTGACGTTTGGGTCACGGGGGTGCCCCATGACCTCCTGGAACATGTTTCAGAAAGAAGGTTCTGGTGCAGTTAAACCGGGAGGAAGTTCGAGCCCGGACAGAGGGGCGCTGCCGCGAGGCCCACGCTGTCACAGCTCCGTCACTCAGCGGCCACCTTCCACAGGGCCGGGGGCTTGGCTCTTCGCTCCTTTTGGAAAAAGAAATCCATAAAATTAGAAATTGGACAGCTTCACTGCTCCAGGTCGGTTTTTATGAGGCCCTCTCGGATTTATCAGAGGTTCCAACATCATGGGTGCATGAAATCGTTTTGTTATATCAAAAATCCAGACTGTTATTTATCTTTATTTAAAGCAAAACAATCTGTCCCCTACCGGCCCCTGGGCCGGTCTCTGAAGGCACTTAGGCCCGGCAGGGGCCGCAGGGAGCAGGGGGAGGGCGCTCCTCTGTGACGGAGCCGCTGGGGATTTCATGTCAGCCAGTCCCCCCCTTTCTCCGCCCCCCCCCACCCGTCCCTGAGACCACGGGCTCTGATGAAACGTCAGGTGTGAGATGGACGGCTGGTGGGCTGGGGGAGACGTAGCAGAGGAAGCCACAGCACAGCGGTCACCTCCATCACCGGCCTGCAGTGGGCCCCTGGGGCCGTCTGTCTCCTCCTCTCCTTGGGAAGGCCCTCTGGGGCCGCAGGCCTCTGACGGCCTGTCTAGGGCGTTCTTTTTGGATTCATCCAGTTCGTGCAACATTACTTTCATTTCTCTTTCCCCAGACTAAGCTAAGGACCTTACATTTTACCATCTTTTCATTAATCTTCCATAAATGTTGATATATTTCTCTTCTAATCCCTCCTAAACTATAGATCTTTCAGAAACAGGGCCCGTTTAGCTCTTAGTGCTCGGCTCTTAAAGCCCCTCTTTAGCAAACGCATTAGTCTGTGGCCTTTGACAGGAAGAAGTTTTTCTCCCTGGTGAAGCCTAAAAGCCGGGCCAGCGTGGGTCACCCTTGGCCACGAGAGCGGGGTGGGGCTCACAGCACTCTATCTACTTTCTTGGCGGTTGGGGGGTTGGGGGAAGGGAGGAGGAGGAGAACGTGGGGAGCCCCGCGAACTCTGTCCAGAGCACAGGACGTGCCCGTCTCAGATATAAGAATCTGTGAAACCAGTAAAATCAGAACCACGGCACCGTTTTATAGCGCTTGATTCTCAAGTTCGTCAGCCCCTTCCCCTCTTGGCTCCCTCCCTGCCGGACCCCCATGCTTTTCTTCATCTTTTCATTCATTTCGTGATTTCCGCCATCTGGGGGCTACCCACTCGCCAGGAGGTCTCATTTCCAGCCATTCCTCCTCCCAGACCGGGCTCCGCGGGTTCTGGTTCTGGTTCGGGCGGACTCTGGTTCTGGTTCGGGCGGAGGAGTCACGGCAGCTCCCAGCGACCAGACAGACCCATGGCCGTTTCAGCCTGTGTTCATTGCACAAAGGATGCTCCCTGCAGTGCACACTTGTATTTCCTCCCTGAAACCAATATCGAGGGCTTTCCCCTCCCTTTTGTACTTGGAGATGCGGGCTCTGCTAAAACTGCATTTCACCCTGCGCCTGCCATCCCGCCTGCGTGTCATGCTTCTTTGTCTGAGCCGTGTTTCTGTGCGTCGCCTCTGAGCTCATTCCTCGCTCTGAATTACTGCGCCTCCACAGGGCTGTTCTTTGGAGACTTCGGAAATATTTCCAACCTGGGATTTCCATGATATTAAAATTTTTTTATTATGAAATACATCATCCACAGCGAAGAGTGTATATAACGTATATTTAGAGTTTAAAGAGAAATATTGAAATGAACTTGTGCACCCGCCCGTCTGGTTCCCCGTGCCTGCGGACAGCCTGCGGACTCACTGCCCTCGGGGAACCACGGTCGGGTGGGGCTCACAGCATTCCATCTACTTCTTCTGGTTTGACTCTTAGACACATGACCTCAGGGCGGCTATGTTTTGAGATTTTGACTGTTTTGCCCAAATACCATATATATATCTATTTAAAGACATGGGGGAGGAAATAATTACTGCTTTTTATTTAATATTTATTTTTTAATCCTCACCCCAGGATAATTTTTTCATTGATTTTTTTTTTTTTAGAGAGAGAGAGAGTGGAAGGAAGGGAGGGAGGGGAGGAAGAAAGAGAGGCAGAGATAGAGTGAGAGAGAGAGAGAACCATCGATGTGAGAGACACGCATTGATTGGTTTTCTCCTGCACATCCCCGGACCGGGGCCGGGAATTGAACCTGCAATCCAGGTACTTGCCCTTGAGCAGGGATTGAAACTAGGACCCTGCAGTGCTTGGGCTGACTTAGCCAGACTTGCCAGGGCCTGATACTATATTTTTGAGATTCATCTGAACTTTTGCATGTGGCCATATTCACTCATTTTCTGCTCTATGATATTTCCTGTTTTTCATAGAATGCAATTTCCCTTTTTGCACTGGGTGTTTTTGTGTTGTTTTTCTTTTTTGCTAACACTGGCCTTGCTTTTTGGAACATTCTTGTGTCGAAAAGCCCAACTGCTGGGTGGCAGCGTCTGCACCTGTCCGGTTTCCCAGGTGTTCACTGCCCGCTCTTCCCCAGAGCCGCGGGGCCAACTGATCCTCCACCGTCCTGCTCATGGAACATTCCTGCCAACTTTGGGTATTGGCCAACATTTTAATTGTTGCTAATCCGTTGGGTGCGCAGTCCTATTTCACTGGGACTTTAAATTACATTTCACTGACTAATAATAAAATTAGTATCTTTTTATATGTTTATTGACCGTTGGTGTTTTTTCTTCTGGAAAATGACTGGTCATGACTTTTGCCAATTTTCCTAACAAGATTTTGTTCTTCTCCTTTTGAATTTAAGTGTGTGATTTCCGAACACAAATCCTTTGTTATTAATGTGTTCGTATATTTTTACCCCCTTCACTTTCCTTATGGTGCCTTTTGTTGGATGTAAGTTCTGGCTTTAATATAGCTAATCTATCAATTTCTTTCTTTTATGATCTTTGTTTTTCTTTTTACTCTTTATTGTTGAAAGTATTACATAGGTCTTCCTTTTCCCCCATTACCTCTTCAGCCTGCCCCATCCTCCTCCCCCCGCCCCCCCCCCCACCCTATTGTCTGTGTCCACGGTTATGGTTATGCATATGTGCATTCAAGTTCATTGGCTGATCTCTCCCCACCCACCCTCTCCTGTCTTCTCTCTGAGGTTCAACCGTGTGCTCATGCTTCTATGTATGTCTCTGGGTCTATTTTTGATAATTAGTTTATTTGGTTCTTTAGATTCCACATGTGAGTGAGATCATATGTGGAATCTTATCTTTCTCTGACTGGCTTATTTCACTCAGCATAATATTCTCCAGGTGATCTTTGCTTTTTGAGTGTAAAAAGTCTTTTCTTACACTGGAATCACAAAGGTCTTCTTCATTTTTTTCTAAAAGTGTTAAGCGTTGCCTTTTACATTTAGGTAACAATTTTAACTGCAACTGATATTGACAAAGAGGGGGAATAGGCATTCAGTTCAATCTTCCCCACATGGCCATCGTCTCCGCATTCCTCGTGAAATAGTCTGCTTTACTCCACACTCCGCCACGCGTTGTTTCTAAGTTTCTGGGATTTCCATTGGATGCCATTTGTCTGGTCATCTTACCCTGGCCCCAAATGACATGGTGCTTAGCAGACTTTGTGATAATTTGTGATTTCAGCCGGAGTCACAATCTTGTCCTCTTCTGCATCAATGTATTGGTTATTCTTGACCCTTTCTTCTCAGAGATGTAGAGTCAGCTAAAGAAAACACCTGCAGAATTTTCTTTGGAAATGAATTGAATGTAAAAAGTAATTTGGGGAGAATTGACATCCATTAATGAAAAAGATGGATCTCTTTCCATTTATTTAAGATTTCTTTAATGTATTTCACTAACATTTTATAGTTTTCTCCATAAGGGTTTTGTCTTGCACAACTGTTGATATATCTGTTCCTTGAACTTTTCATCGGCGTAATCACACACACAACACAAACGATGGTGTCTAATGCCTCCATATCCCTCATAGTCATGCAGTTGAGTTCTGTAGATAGTTTTTATTACTGGAAACACTGATAAATCATTTCATTAGTTCTAATAATTAATTTCTATGTTTTTTAGTTTTCTATATAGGAATTGAAATACCTGAAAATAATGACAGCTTAGTTCTTTTTCTCATCCTATACTTATTATGTTTTATAGTCAAATTGAGCTGTCTTCTTTCCAGTACTATATTGACTAGAAGTGGTGACAGCAGACTTTTTAAACTTATTTCTAATTTGAAAGAGAATTCTTTTAATATTCACCATGAAGGGTGGAGTTGCTATCGTTTTTGGCACAAACCTTTTACCAGATGAAGGAAATAACACTTATTCCAAATTTTCTAAGATTCTATTTTTAAAAAAATCCTCACCCTAGGATATGTTTATTGATTTTTAAAGAGAGATGGAGGGAGGGGAGAGAGAGAGAAGCATCCTTGTGAGAGAGTAACACAATTGGTTGCCTCCCATATGTGTCCCGGACCAGGCTCGAACTGCAACCTAGATATGTGCTCTGACTGTGAATCGAACCTGCAGCCTCAGTGCACGGGACGATGCCCCAACCAACTGAGCCACCAGCCAGGCCTCCAAGATCCCATTTTTAAAATCATGAATGTTAGCTGAATTTTATCAAATTTGTATTCATCCTCTATGATGACCGTATTTTTTCCTTTAATATGGTAAACCGCATCAATGAGTTTTCTTATACTGAAACTATGTTACAGTCTTAGAAAAATCTCATTTGTTAGTGAGGTAGCGTCTTTTATACATTGCGGAACTGGGTTTTCTGATACTACGCTCAAGAATTTTTCATCTGAATTTGTGAATGAAATTGGTCTGTAGTTTTCACATAGTCATAATTTTCTTGTCTCATTTTGAATGTGCAGCTAGATTATTCCTCTAGGATGAATTAGGCAGTGTTCCCTCTTTTTATAGTCTTGGAAGGAATGTGTGAAAAACCGTATGAATTCACCAATTTCCTGACTGTTTGGTAGAACGTAGCTGTACAGCCATGCGGACCTGTGGGTAACTTATTTCTGGTGGGAGGTAGGGGTGGAGTGGTGGAGAGGGAGGTGGAGAGGGACCACCAAGCAGAGAGGGGGAGGGAAGGCGCCCGGAGCCGCCTGGGTCGGAGCTGCTGGAGGCAGGCGCCACAGCCTGGGATGAAAGATAATAAAACAAAGACATGAGAAGGACAGTGCCGGCCCAGGAGGGCAGGTGTCCCCATCTTTTCCTTCCACCCCTTCCCTCGCTGAAGCACAGAGGGAGCCAGCGCGGGGAGCGCAGAATTGGTGGACATCACACAGGGCCTCAGTCTGGTGCCAAGTGGCCAGAGAACTTACTTCCCAGTCTTCCTGGGACCTTGGCGCTGGACACCAGCGATTCACGCCAGGGAGACGCCAGGGAATGACACTTACAGAGAACTGGGGACCTGGACTGAGCCCCTTCCCTGAGCCCTGACAGCCAGGCAGCGACTTCAGATAACCCCACAGCCAACCAGAGAGTTCTCCAGGGTTTGCGAATGACGTGGGAATCAAAGGGCGAAAGGGACACATGGAATGGCACAACCTAGCCCCACTCCAACAGGGAAATTAAAATGGAAAGGAAACACAACATACACTTCCAGCTCTCTGACACTGATAATTAGTTATGGCGATCAGGCTAAGAGGTTAATATATTAGAGAAAACGAGTCTGCTAATGGAGATTTTTATGCTCTTACATAAGCGTGTCATGTGGACGGGAAGGTAAGCTCAGTGATCTTCTCACTGCGAGATCCTCAGAGTCACGAACAGCCCCTGGGACACGGGTACCAGCCCCTTAGTGAGCGAGGTGACACGGGTTTTGAGTCAGGCAGGGTTATCTTTCACTGTGTACCCGCGTGCGGTCTGGGCAAGCGAGCGCTCGAGCCTCAGTCTCCCCATCTACACAGTGGGGGTGCCAGCAGGCCACATGCGTGAGTAACTACGCAGACTAAATCTCCGCAGCACGCGACACAGCGAACAGGTCCCCAGTGGCGTGTGTCATTCCTGCTTCTTACTCTCTGCTCGTTGACCTGCCTCCTGCTTTGTGACACTGAGCTGGCGCGGTGGGAGTAGCCACAATCCTAAACAAATTACACCTTACCCGCTGCAGCAGCATCTTATGACTTCTGTTCTTGGTCGTCGAGAGGCCCTGTCCTCAGCCACGAGGGATGAGTGAATGGGAACCGTATTGTAGGAACCGGATGCTCTGCTGTCCTGACCCCGCAGCGCTCTCATCTCGCTCAGAAGCCTGCGCCATGTTAATGAGGTTGTTCGGGGTTCCACTACCAGCAGCCACATCCGTATGCGACAAAGGATCCCGATTCTCTCAGGTCTGAATCTGCGTGGCGGCCAGGGTCGGGTCCCGGAAATGCAGACGCAAGAAGGAACCTGACGTTCCCGGGAACAGAGTGACGGACATTCCCAGTCACGTCCAGTTGTGGGGCTGGGACAGAGGCCCAGGGGTGACGACGCTAAAACGAAAGTCAGCACATTCGCAACTCAGATGGACACAGCTCAAGGCCACGCGTGGCTGACAGCTGCTCGATAGTGCAGGCGTGTGGAGACCCGGAGGGGAGTGGGATCTCTCTCAGCGAGAGCGAGCACCGCATGGGGAGATGCACCTGGGGACACGGAGGGCGCCTCTGGCGACACGTTTCCTGACCAAGTGAGGGAGGTGCGCAGCTGATGGGCCAGCAGGACGCTGCCTGGGCTCGGCTCGTGGTGATGGAGAAGCAGGTGAGTCTCTGGTCCATGAGCTTAGCAGCTTGTTCGCTGCGATTTGGTCGGAGACAGCGCAGCGGCAGGAGTGAGAGCTGCACTGACGCGGCCGCGACCAGGAACCCTGAGCTCACCTTCTTCTCTGGCCCCGAGTCATCGGTGACCATTCACACCGACCGACTGACCGGCACCGGGACCTTGGTGGTGGCTTTGCCGCCTGTGTGCCATCCCAGGAGGCTCCTGCCACCCAGAGCACCTCCTGCTCTCGTTCGGTTGTTGACAGCCTATTTGTTCATGGAAACCCACCTCGATGCCGCCTTCATCGTCTCCCCCTTCCACACCAGCGCGACTTCTCCCGCGGGTGAAGGCTCCCGCGTCCCGGGCGGAGTCAGGTCCTGCTGGGCCAGGTCTCCCTCTGCTGACACTTGAATAGATGCTTCCACATACAAGGCCCTCACACGAACCACCCACTTCCTCCTCCCAGCAGGGACCCACGCCTCTCACCTGCAACCTGACAGGGCACCGGCTGTGGGCAGGGCCTCGCTGCACCCTGGCCTGGGCCTGTGGCCGGCTGTGGCCAATGGCACGTTAGCAGTTGTGACTGGAGCAGAGACTTGGAAAGGGCTTGCTCTGCTGTCATTCCCACGAGAAGGCCATTCCCAGGATCAGGAAGAGACGCAGAGAGCTGCTCCAGGCGAGGCGCTGGGGCCTGGCAGAGCCCGCGGCCACGGCGGGGCTGTAAGCAAACCGCCACGCTCGGCGGAGCTGTGTGCACAAGGTGAGGCGTCAACACGCTGGTTCCAGGCCCCTGAGCTCTGTAGGGCCCTGCTGCACGGACACTTTGTAACGAGAGCCAGGAGACAGCACCCACAAACGCCTCAGCCTTCGCTGTAAAACCTGTGCTCACCCCTGACCTCTCCTTCCCGCCCCATGTGGCCCGGGGTGGGTCAGCGTGCGTCCCAGCGTCCCCGACTCACCAGCCGCATGAAGCGGCTCCCCCAGGTGTGCACAGCGATGGCTGACCCGGGGCCCTGACTGCTGGACCAGCGCCTTCACGCACACGTGTCGGGCTTCTTCCAAAGCGAACACAGACTGAGGCCATTGTCCCGGCCCCACACTTTCCCGCCCCACGCCAGCGGCAAAGGTGGCTGCTCAGGGACCTGGTCACAGCCACCCCGGCGGGTCCTGCTGCCGCCCTGGAGGGACTGCTGCCACCCCGGAGGGACTGCTGCCACCCTGGAGGGACTGCTGCCACCCTGGAGGGACTGCTGCCACCCCGGCGGGTCCTGCTGCCACCCTGGAGGGACTGCTGCCACCCCGGAGGGACTGCTGCCACCCCGGAGGGACTGCTGCCGCCCTGGAGGGACTGCTGCCACCCTGGAGGGACTGCTGCCACCCTGGAGGGACTGCTGCCACCCCGGCGGGGACTGCTGCCGCCCTGGAGGGACTGCTGCCACCCCGGAGGGACTGCTGCCGCCCCGGCGGGTCCTGCTGCCGCCCTGGAGGGACTGCTGCCGCCCTGGAGGACTGCTGCCGCCCCGGCGGGTCCTGCTGCCGCCCTGAGGACTGCTGCCGCCCTGAGGGACTGCTGCCGCCTGAGGTCCTGCTGCCGCCCTGGAGGGACTGCTGCCACCCTGGAGGGACTGCTGCCGTTCCTGGAGGGACTGCTGCCGCCCTGGAGGGACTGCTGCCACCCCTGGAGGGACTGCTGCCACCCCTGGAGGGACTGCTGCCGCCCTGGAGGGACTGCTGCCGCCCCGGCGGGTCCTGCTGCCACCCTGGAGGGACTGCTGCCGCCCTGGAGGGTCCTGCTGCCACCTTGGAGGGTCCAAGTGCCACCCTGGAGGGACTGCTGCCGCCCCAGCGGGTCCTGCTGCCACCTTGGAGGGTCCAAGTGCCACCCTGGAGGGACTGCTGCCGCCCCAGCGGGTCCTGCTGCCACCTTGGAGGGTCCCAAGTGCCATCCCGGAGGGACTGCTGCCGCCCCGGCGGGTCCTGCTGCCACCCTGGAGGGTCCAAGTGCCACCCTGGAGGGCCGGAGTGCCATCCTGGAGGGCCGGAGTGCCATCCCGGAGGGACTGCTGCCGCCCCCGGCGGGTTCTGCTGCCACCCTGGAGGGTCCTAGTGCCACCCTGGAGGGTCCAAGTGCCACCCTGGAGGGTCCAAGTGCCACCCTGGAGGGCTGGAGTGCCACCCTGGAGGGTCTGAGTGCCATTCCCGTGGGCAGGGCTTTGACTGCTCAGTGGTGTCCCTCTGGGTCAGTCACGCGGCTGCATCTCCCGGACAAACAGGAGGCGGACGGAGTGTGCGTCTAACTTGCTGTCACTTGCTGTGATTCACTGCGGGCTTCTAAAAATGGCGCATCTGAAGTGTCAGTGAATTTGCCGACTGCTGGCACGGGTGAGGAAAGCAAGTGTGAACCTGATGGATTAGGCTCCTCTGCTTATCCCCATTATGCTAATTAGATCCAATTTTCCCTTGGCACCGTCCCCCAGCGCCAGGGAGCGGGGGTGGCTGGGACGCAGACGGCCGAGAAGCAGGCCCAGGAAGCGCCTTTCTGGGCCGCGCTGTCCTGAGGAGCAAGCGGCCTGCGCGCCTCTCATGGCGGCGGTGGCGAGCTCTCTGCGGTGGTCCCACTGCGATGAGGTTCTCTCTGACCCCAGGACTGATGGCTGTAAATCCCACCAGCTGGCGGAGAAGGTGGAAGGGAGCAGGTCAGAGGGGAGCTTGGAGCAGGCCCTCTTCTTGTCAACAGCACACCGAGAGGTCTGCGAAGGAGGGAGGGGTTCGCCTCTGGTCACGGGGGACAATGTGGGGCAGAATGCAGTCCCCACAGGTGCTCCCGCTGAGCACAGGGCTCGGACCCCCACCCGGGTGACACCTGAGGCACAGGCCTCACGTCTTACTATCCTCCAGTGTCCAATGCCTTGCACGGGGCACACGGTAGGAAATGAATGACTAGAATACAGGGAAGATCCCGTCTGTACACAGGAAGGGGGAAGAAAGGGTAAAATGAACTCGCATACATTTACGTGTGTCTGTGTGGACAGCTGTCCGTAAACCATTCTCACTGCACTGAGACTGCGACCACAGCCTGCCCGTGCGGCTCAGGCGGTGGGTGCTGGTCAGGGCACAGGCCGACGCTGTGGACTTGGTCCCCAGTAGGGGTGTGCAGGAGGCAGCCGATCACTGTTTCACATCAGTGTTTCTTTCTCTCTCTCCCTCTCCCTTCTTCTCTCTCTAAAATTAAAAAACAAAACAAAACACACCTGGGACAATGGTCTTAATTCTACTTCTTCAACTATTATCCAAACATTTCTACGGGATTCAAGAAACTGTGAGCTCCGAGGTTACCGTGGGTCTCAACGCAGCAGACCACGTCTGTGCTAAGACGCAGACACTTGAGTGTTAGTCAGGCCTCCCTTCCCCCTAGGATTCTATTAAAGACACTTCTTTTGCCATAACCACGCCGTTTCAGAGGATGTGGGTGCAGTGGTGACAAGCTGTGAGCTTACACGGTGACTACTCTACAACGCTGCCAATCTTTCTCACCCTAGGAAACCGTTCTACAGAATAAGAAGATATTGAAAGAAATTCTCAAAACAATATTATCAGTTCTATTCAAACCCATTGTTTTAAGTCCCTGCTTGCTGTTTTTATGACTGTCATTAGGATTTTTAGAGAAAGTAACTCACAGACCGGCCAGTTTAACCACTGGCTCAGGTAATAAGGGACTCCCTGCTTCTACTACATGGTAACCTGGTAACCGGGCATGTCGATCAGTTCAAACTTGAATAAACATGAGACGATCAACTGTGTGGTCACATGTTTGGCGATTCCAATCCACGTGGCATCTGTTAGGTCCTCGAACCAGACAGCACTAATGGCCACTCCCACCTTTAACCGCTGGCCAGTTAATTACCCACGTCTCCGTTTCCTCATTTGTAAAGTGAGGATAATAACGTGACTTAACCTCCTGAGTTACTGCGAGAGTGAAATGAGATAACTGTGCGGAGGGCGGGAGGCGCTGGGCACATGCTAAGTGTTTAATGAATGTTACGAAGTGCGTGACTTAGATCCGCCCAGCAGGGTGGCTGGTGAGCTTCCTCAGGGACAAAGTCCATGTCAGTTACAAATAAGAAGAACAAATGCCACCCCCATGGCAGCCTCAGGGCTGGGCAACGCGGAGAGGTCCCTGTCAAAGTGACAGAAGACGCCGGGGGAACGGCAATGACATTTCCACGTCACTCAGTTATCCCTGAGACCGGTGTGCTGGGCGGGGCCTAGGCTCAGCTTGGCCGTGAACTCACCACCTATGAGTGATGAACTACGGGAGGGTTAGAAATGGAAGCCACATTCTCTGAGTGTGTCCTGCCTAAGGCAGAGAGCTATCTTGGCCTGAAGGGCATAAACGTTCTCAGCCCACTGTGTGAGTGTGTTTCTCACCGCCAGGACTCAGACTAGGTGCTCCGTAGGCCTGAGGCATCAGGGAACCCAGCCGTTTACACGGGAGGCCAGGCATGCAGCTTACTATTGAGGAGTAAAAGGGCACAGGGCAGGGTGTGAATGCGGCCCCTTGTTGCCCTGGCAAGCCCAGGACCTGGCGCCTCTTCGCCCAGCGCGCTGCACGGCCTCGTCCCGCTGCCTGCTTACTTGCCTCGGGGTGAGAACCCTTCTGACTTGCCTCGGGGTGAGAACGCCACTGCCGCCATCCACGCTCACTGTAACTCGATTCTCTGAGTGACGTGCGTTCGGACTCCACTGTGGGAGGGGGACTGATGGCCCATGAGAGACACAGGCAGCATCACTTCCGCCTCCTCTGCAAGTTCAGCCATTCTCCCGGCCGGGCCCAGCGCCGGCTGAGTGGGCAGAGGCGGCGTTGGCCTCTGCGCTGGCGGCTCTGCTGGACCCCCACTCTGCGTGTCCTCCCCTTGTCCTGGGATTGCACACCTGCTCCTCGAGGACCCCTTTCCAGCCGAGTAAGCGCCAGGCGGCTGGGTACGGTCTTCTGGGTACGGTCGGGCCAGGCCCCTGCACGGTCTCCCTGGGCGAGTCCGGGAAAAGCCGAGGAAAACAAGGGGCTGCCTCCTGCCGGAGGCCATGTCTGTGGCGGAAATGGGGGACTAAGTAAAGGAGCCACGGCTGCGCTTTGCCGTCGGAGGGCCCTGCTCCGAAGGCGCCCACCTGCGGGTGGCTCCTCTGAGGGCGAGAGCCACAGCGTGCCAGGAATGAGAGTGAATGGAAGACTCCAAGTTGTGGCAGGACTGGACACAGAACCAGGGGCCACGCCTCCTCCCGTGCACCGTGCTCCCTCGTCTCTTCAAACTGGAAATAATTTTTTTCTTTAAAGATTATGAAAGTAACTTACAGCCATTGTGAAAATACTAGAAAACACAGTGAAAAGAAAAAGATGAAAAATCGGAACCAGAACCCTACCACTGTGTTTGAATGAATAGCTACCAACTGCTTGTGCCCAGGCCGCCTGTTTAGGGGTGCACCAGCGCCCCATTAAGTGGACAGCCCCCCCTGGAGGGCCAGGACCCACACGCTCCCTCGCGGATGTGCTAGTATCAGGGCCACCTTAGCGAGCTTTCGCCGCACGACAGACCTCACAGTGGGACCCTAACAAGCACTCAGTTCTGGTGACACTTCTGCGGAGTGGGCGTGAATATTGGGAGTGTTTATAGGTGGTGAAATGGAAGCTCAGGGAAGTCACGTACCTACCACCTCGCCTCAGGTTACTGAGTAATCCCGAGGCCTGGCTTCAGAGCCCCGGAGCTGACCCCCGAGGGGACAGTGGGCGCCTGGGACCGAGGGCCGCGTCCTCTCCTGGAGCGGTGCAGGTCGCAGGCGTCTCCTCACTTCTTTGGTCTGAGCTCTGCCCGGAGTCCTCGTAACGTTTGCAAACACGACCCATCGAGTCCAGCCCCGGCAACAGAACATGCAACCACAGGTTCTGCACCCTCTTCGGGCACACGCGGGCCAAGCCGTGCTCCAGCCGGCACGTAGACCCCGACAGGAGAGAGAGGTGCGCAGACAAACCCCGCGGACGCCGGCCTCTGTCATCCCACGTTAATTGTAATTTTGCATCTTCAACAACAGGAGACCCATTAGGCTCCCCCTCAATCAATACACAATATATTATCAGTCCAGACGACCGAAAACGGTGGCATGAAATATCAGGCCCTGCACTTTCATTATGTAAATGGAACTCCCAGAGAAGGGATTGATTATTCAGTGACTCTGCCGAGCCTCAGATGCTTGGAGAGCTCCTGCCGAGAGCCCTGCCATCCCCCCACCCAGTGCAGAGCCCTGTGGGCCCAGAACTTGGCGCCCCTCCCGGGGGACCCCTCACAGCACATCATTCCACGGGACGCCCTGCCGTCCATGGAGGCCTCGCTAGGCACCGGGATTTGCGTCCACACAGCCCTTGCCTCAGCCCTTTCCGTTTGCATCTACCCCTGTGGCCAGTGCAGGCGGCCCCTGCGGAGGGTTTAGTTCTTCCGCGTCTCAGAAGGTGGACATCACGATGAAGTAGCTGGGGGAGCAGAGGAGGCTGTATGCTGACGTGTTAACTCCCGGTGCGGGCGTCTGTGATTGGCTGCATTCCATCCTCACCCACAGCTTCTGGGACCCACTGAACCGATTCTGGGCCTTGTGAACCGGGCGCAGGCAGGGCGCGTGGTTGGCCCGGTGTCCTCGGAAGGTCTCCGGGAAGCAGGAGCCCAGGCACCGCTCACCGCGTGGGGCCAGCGGAGCGCCCAGCTACCGTCCTTCTGGGCAAATGGCTATTTTCCAACTAAAGTAAATTTGCTGTCGCGCAGTCACAGTGCAGTTCCGGTCTCGCACACACTCACAGACGCACCCCTGCTGGCGGAGGGCGGTGAAGCAGCCTCACCTGCCTGCACGCTCTCCCACGCGCTGCCCTGCTGCTCTGCACGTGGTGAGCCACGGCGTGGTTTCAGGGTCTCGGCCATGGGCTGAGAAATGCCAGCTTAGACGGAGTCCAAGCCAAACATCCGCCCAGAGCGTGTGAGTGTCAGACGGGGGCGGACGGACACTCCTGCGGCCACACTCCAGTCCCGACTCTGCTCGGAGCTGCCTGGCCCTCCGGCCTTGGATCCGCCGGCTGCCAGCCTCCTCCATCACTCCCTTCCCAGCGCTGTTCCCGTAGGAATTCTCGATAAAAGGGAAAAGAAAGGAAGCGGCATTTCCGTCCTGGCTGTCACCTGCTGGTGTCCTTCCCCGCACGATGAAGGCAGCAGGGCCAGAGGAGGAGGTGACGCGCTCTGCAGGCGATGGGATCAGGCTCCTCTCAGCGCCTCAGTGTCGGAGGGGGCCTGTCGAGGCTCAGGGGGGTGGGCCTGTCGGGGCTCAGGGGGGTGGGCCCGTCCGGGCTCAGGGCGGTGGGCCAGTCGGGGCTCAGGGCGGTGGGCCTGTTGGGGCTCAGGGCGGTGGGCCCGTCGGGGCTCAGGGCGGTGGGCCTGTTGGGGCTCAGGGCGGTGGGCCTGTCGGGGCTCAGGGCCGACGGGAGTCCGGGTCTGAGCGTCCAGGATGGAGGCCGCCGGGTCATGGAGAGGCCATGCATAAGCGGAGAGTGACCCACCCCCGTCCAAGTCGGCTCCAACTCCGTCGCTAACGCAATATAACAGTGGCTTTGAGGAGCTCCTGCAGGTGTCCTGAGCTTCTGACCAGTGGGAGAGTGACGCCTACTTTATACTTTATGGAGCGTTGGTGATGGCGGAACCCTCTGCTCAGTGTCGGGCGGGCGAGGCACCAAATGCAAATCCGAAGGGCGGTTCGGAAGTCCCACGGGCTCGGCCAGGGACCACGGCCTCAGGGAGGACAGGAGCCAGGTGACCTCCGAGGTTCTGTAGCCACACAAAGAAATCACACAAAACACTGTGGAACCCGATACGTCCAAAATATTGTCATTGCAACGTGTGACACGTAAGAACAACTGTTACTGAGAGAGACCCTGCCTTTCATTTCTACAAAGTCATTGGAATCTGTGCCTGTTCCTGGACCCCGGCCCAATCCTAGTGCTGTTTCTATCAGAATATATGACCTTGACTTAGATTGCATGGAAAAACATTCTCACACCCAAGTTGTTATAAACATTCCTGAAGGTTTCCCAATAACTGAATCGACTACCTGTTTTAAAATGTTACATTAATTAAAATGAGTTTAGATTGAGAATTCGCTTCCTCAGTCCCGCCAGCCACACGTCACGTGCTTAGTGGTCACCTGTGGCTGTTCCCTCCCAACGCAGCGCAGGCCTGGAGGGCCGACTCCCTCCCACCCACACACGCACGTCTCCGGGCAGGAGAACGGAGGGGCTGCTGGGGACAGGGGGCCTGGGAGCAGAGTTTATGAATGAGGATGCGGAGTGGGCAGCTCACACCCACCCTCCTCCCTCTGAAAACTGAAATGGGGTGCGGGGTGCGGGGCGAGCTACATTCTAGTCCGAACCTGCGTGCCTCCTCCCTTGAACAGGGCACAATGGACAGGCATGAGAAGAAGCAGGACCTGCGCAGAGGGAGCCGCCGGAGGGGCGGGCACTTGAGCACCTGCAGGCCAGGCGTGCTCACTGCCATGGAGAGTGCCCAGGGGGCAGGGACGTGCTCAGAGCGGTCCCGGGGGCCCGCGGAGGAGTCGGGAGAGGAGAACATCATTAAGAAGAGGGTAGGGAACTCTTAAGTACGGGAGCCGTGGATCTGGGCGAATCTCCATGGGAGCACCGAGAACGCTCCTGCTGAGCGCGAAACACGCCAGTCCTGACGCGTGCACGCCACTCTGCTCTACGGTGAGCTAATAATTAAAGAAGAAGCATCCAATCTACATTTGGAAGAGGCTAGTAAGCCATCCAGACTGGGACCTCGTTTCCTGAGTGAGAAAGTCGGGCTGCGATCACACCTGTGATGCGTCGGGATGGAGCCTGCTGCTCCCTCTGTTCCCGGCGGCTCCCTGCCGTCATCAGCAATCTGTAAGCAAAGGAGAGTGGCCTTGCATTCTCTCTTTCGTTATTATGTTTTAATCCTCACCTGAGGATATGTGTTTACTGACGAGAGAGAGAAAGAGAAAGAGAGAGAGAGAGAGATTTGAGAGAGAAAGCTCACTTGGTTGCCCCCCATACTCGCCCTGACCGGGGATCGAACCTGAAACCTTTCGGTACACAGGACGGTGCTCCGGCCCACTGAGCCCCCGGCCAGGGCAGTAGAGGAAGCCTTGGATCCTTCTCTGATAAGAGAGAAAGCTGAAGCTTGGGCTGGTGTAGGTTAGGGGACCTGCCTGTGTCTCCCCAGAGCTCTGTGGCCACTGAGCCCTCGACATGCGGCCGGTCCGAACTGAGCTTTGATGAAAGTCTAAAACACACACCGGATTTGTTAGATTCAGAAAAAGTGTATAAACTATCTCATCCTGGTGATATGCACTGAAATGCATTTTTGTATTGACTTCATGTTAAAGAAAAATGTTTCCATATATTTAATTAAGTGAAATATATTATTAAAATTAATTTCTCCTTTTAAATATATTTTAATGTGGTTGCCTAGAATATGTTAAGTTCCATACGTGGCTCTATTCTATTTCATTAGCCTGGGTGGGCACAGGAGACCCTACAGATGCACAGAGCCTGATGCTTTCTCTCCAGCTGGCTTCCCGAGGCCCAGGTCCAATCCTTGGCCTCCGTGAGGGTTGAGCATGCCTTGAAGAGCCCAAATTCAGATTAATAAATAGCCCAGAAAATTAGCATCTATTCTAAAACCATTAAAGAGAAAGAATAAACCTTTCCATTTGCGTTGCTCTTTATCTCATGACGGCTGAGCAAATTAAGAAGCTGGAAACCCAGCGCTTAGCGTCCCCCCCCCCCCCCATTTCTTCTCCGCGACAGCTCTGTGTGGTAATGAAGGCCGTGCAGAAGCATTTCAGAAAAGGCCTCCGATGGAAGCAGCAATCAATATGCGTGCGGTGCGCCGAGGACCCAGAGCCGCCAGGGCGGGCCGGGTCGTCTGCCTGCCTGCACGCTCCCTGCTGCCGGCCAACAAATCGCTTCTCTATATTACACAGGACTAAATTAATACCTTCGCCAAGACAGTTCACGGTGGATGATGGATCGTGGGTTTGGTACTCGCACACCCAGAGCAGGGCCCTAGAAATCACATCATCATTGCATTCCCAGGGAAAGAAATGATGGTCACACACAGACGTGTTCATCAGAGAGAGGCCCTGGCGCGCGCGGCGCGAGAAACACCGCCTGCTCACAGGCCGCTCAGCTCAGCAGCCTGAGGCGGGGCCGGCAGGTTTCCCCGAGGTCCCCGCCCAGAGGGACTGATCTGGCTTCTGCCCTGTGATTCACACTGATAGGTCTTGGGGGGCCCAAATACAATGGTCATTTAACCTCAACAAAAGCCACCCGGAGAGCATCCACTCTGCTTTGGAGAGCAACGATCCCCCCGCCCACACACACACATTGTAATCGATGATAAAATATAGACGGAGCAGACCCCCAGGCGCGTCCTCGCTGGAATGCAGGTGGTGAGGGACCAGTACACCGAGGAGGTGGGTCTCTCTGGCCCGTCTCCTGACAAACTGTCTGACTGCATCAGCAGAAGCCGAGCGATCGATACTGTGGAACAGCAGCGCGGCCTCCATCAGGGGCAGAGCCGGCTCGGAGTGCTATTACCCATAAGTGGCCCAGTCATTGATGTGAATGTGTGTCATTTTGCATATCATTTGCATGTTATTGGGTGCAGGCTTGCCAATAAATAAACACAATTTATCAACTTGCACAACCTACCCTGACCCTTGTAAGTACACGTGGAAGAAAATAAACTAGACCTGCAGCAAATGACTGTGTGTTTAGCATAAAACAAGGAATAGTCCAGGCCCCGGGAGTAAGCTCCTGAGCCGGTGCTGTCACCTCGCAGGCGGCTCTGTGTCCTCTGCTTCCTGGCTTCACGGGGGTGTTTTCTGTGTGTGTTGAATGCCGACCTCACGAGGAAATAGGTGTGTGCTGTGTACGTGTGTCTCTATGTCTCTCCCACACGCGGAGTGCATCCGTGTGGGAGGAGGGCAGTGTGCCGCAGGCGCTGTCATGGAGTCCTCACCACAAATGCCCAGTTTCGCAGGTGACGGAGCCAGGCCGTGAGCCTGGGCCACCTCTTTGGGACATGGAGCTGCAGAGCCTCAATCGGAACTCAGGCCTCTCTGACCTCAGAGCCACGTGACAACTGTGTGATTCCTAACAGTCTGTGTCGCCCTGATGGAAGCTACACGGGGTTCCTACCCCAGTGCACCTGGGAGCGCATTCTTCTTCCCTGGGGGACGGGGGCAGGTTTCATGAAACCCGAGGCACATAAAATCCAGGGGACCCTCTTAGAGAAAAATTATGAATATAATCTCAGCTATGAAAGTGAATATTTATTTATAATGAGAAAAAATCATCACAAATTAAAATACTACAAATATAGCACAGTGCAGACAATATGTTTTTGTTTATTAACTGAGTTCATCTCTATGTACCTCTACAATAATTTTTCTTAAATATTTTGGCTGTAAAATCTTTGATCATCTGTTCATATGAAAGCAATTTTTTGTATTTTCTAACTAAAGGATAAAAAGACAATTCCTTATTTCCTCCAATATGGTTGATCAAAATTTGATTTTTATTATTAGTGATAAAACACACAACCTCACCCATCACACACACACACACACACACCACACACACGCGCGCTCACAGACACACAGAGTTTTATATATATAGTTATTTACATAAGATAAATATACTAGAGTACAGGCATGTGTCCCCAAGTCATAAATTCTGTGGTGCCTTATAATGGTCTATGTGCATAACAACTAAACATATTTCTGACACACGTGCTTTCCATCTTGACAAGTGTTGACGGGGACTGAGTCTTCTGTGCACGGTCCCAGATGTCTGACTGCAGGAGCCGCGTGCACAGGCGACTCCTGACGTGCCCGCCGCCCGCCGCCCCGGTGCAGGCCACTCGCTTCGTCCCGAGACCCCGTCCCGAGCGGCAGCAGGGGTGGGGGCCTCCCGGACCCTTCTCTGCAGAGCTACAGCAACCCTCAGCGGGTGTGCAATGGCCACAGGCCGCACCCGTCTCTGCCATTAAATCTACAGTCAAGGTACCCCCACCCGGCTTCCTGAACCCCAAGTGACCACAGCCGCTCCAAGGACACCTGGAAGGAGGGGGGTGTACCTGAGTGGAAGGCAGAATGCACTTAATAATGATGTTAAAATAGTTTACTTCTGCAGATTTTACAAAATCTTATCACCAGGCAGACATATGCTTGGAGCTGTTCCCAGGGCCTTGGGAGGGGTGATGTCAGGGAGGGGTCTGGAAGCTTCATTTTCTTCGGCCTCCTGGTGCGTCTGCCCTGGCATACACTGCCCAGCTCCCCAGCAGGCTTGCCCGGCCCTTCCTGGAGCCGACGCGTCCTGACCCCCCCTCCCCCATCCCAGCCCCTGCACAGTCACAGACGCAATGTGTGGGGCTGGTTTCCTGTTAAAGCTCCACACCACTCACGGCCACCCATCTCACTGACCACGCCCATCAACTGGACTTCTGAGCACGCCCCCCTTACAGACTGCTGTCACCCCACTTACTGACTTGAGCCCTTAGGGCTGTTCCTCAGGAAATGCAGTTATCTGTGGTCAGTACTTACTTTTGTATGTTTAGTACAATTAACAACATGAATTATTCACTTTGTACTTCCTATTTCAATGCTTTATGTGTTTTATCATTTATTCTATTTTTTTAAAAAATATATTTTATTGATTTTTTACAGAGAGGAAGGGAGAGAGATAGAGAGTTAGAAACATCGATGAGAGAGAATCATCGATCAGCTGCCTCTTGCACATCTCCTACGGGGGATGTGCCCGCAACCCAGGCACATGCCCTTGACCGGAATCGAACCCGGGACCCTCCAGTCCGCAGGCCGACGCTCCATCCACTGAGCCAAACCGGTTTCGGCTCATTTATTCTATTATTCTATAATACTTACGTGTATTACTACTTACAGTTAAATGCAGTATTAGTTACTGTATTTACTTGCTATGCTACATTATAAGGGCAGGGAACACATGTGAAATGTAGGAATGCGGTGGGAAATGTGCTTTCTGTCCATCCCACAGGCCGCGCGGGGTACTCCTGGAGGCTGTGAATCCACTGCCTAGATCTCAGAAGTCTACACTCACATTATGGAAACCACCAGTTATGCCTTTTCCCACCTGAAACACTGCGAGCTGCTTCTCCAAACACCCCCGGTTTCAAGTGCGGCAGCTGCCGTGGAAACGAATCCTCTTGAGTGGGTGGGGTTCCCTCAGTCACACATCCATGCAGTCATACATCCATTCAGTCACATGCACCTGCAGTCACACATCCATGCAGTTACACATCCATGCAGTCACACATCCATGCAGTCACACGCACCTGCAATCACACACACCTGCAGTCACATGCATCTGCAGTCATACATCCATGCAGTCACATGCACCCACAGTCACATGCACCTGCAGCCACACACCCATGCAGTCACACATCCATGCAGTCACACATCCATGCAGTCACATGCACCCATGCAGTCACATGCACCCATAGTCACACATGCATGCAGTCACATGCACCCACAGTCACACACCCGTGCTGTCACATGCACGTACAGACACACACCCATGCAGTCACACTCACCCATAGTCACACACCCATGCAGTCACACACCCATGCAGTCACACACACGTGCAGTCACACATACGTGCAGTCACACATCCATGCAGTCACATGCACGCACAGTCACACGCACGTGCAGTCACACATCCGTGCAGTCCCGTCACACGTCTTTGTTGTCATTTGGCACTTAGAGTCACACACTCC
>NW_005872895.1:0-8342 GCF_000147115.1 Myotis lucifugus | reverse complement strand
ACATGCACCCACAGTCACACGCACCTGCAGTCACACATCCATGCAGTCACACACCCATGCAGTCACACGCACCTGCAGTCACACACCCATGCAGTCACATGCACCCACAGTCACACACACCTGCAGTCACACACCCATGCAGTCACATGCACCCACAGTCACACGCACCTGCAGTCACACACCCATGCAGTCACATGCACCCACAGTCACACGCACCTGCAGTCACACACCCATGCAGTCACATGCACCCATAGTCACACATCCATGCAGTCACATGCACCCACAGTCACACACCCATGCAGTCACATGCACCCACAGTCACACGCACCTGCAGTCACATATACATGCAGTCACATGCACCCACAGTCACATGCACCTGCAGTCACACACCCATGCAGTCACATGCACCCACAGTCACACGCACCTGCAGTCACACATCCATGCAGTCACATACCCATGCAGTCACATGCACCCATAGTCAAACATCCATGCAGTCACATGCACCCACAGTCACACACACCTGCAGTCACACACACCTGCAGTCACATGCACCCGCAGTCACACATCCATGCAGTCACACACCCATGCAGTCACATGCACCCGCAGTCACACACCCATGCAGTCACATGCACCCGCAGTCACACGCACCTACAGTCACACATCCATGCAGTCACATGCACCCATCATCACACACCCATGCAGTCACATGCACCCGCAGTCACACACCCATGCAGTCACATGCACCCACAGTCACATGCACCTGCAGTCACACATCCATGTAGTCACATGCACCTGCAGTCACACATCCATGTAGTCACATGCACCCGCAGTCACATGCAACCACAGTCACACGCACCTGCAGTCACACACCCATGCAGTCACATGCACCCACAGTCACACGCACCTGCAGTCACACACCCATGCAGTCACATGCACCCACAGTCACACGCACCTGCAGTCATACATCCATGCAGTCACATGCACCCACAGTCACACGCACCTGCAGTCACACATCCATGCAGTCACATGCACCTGCAGTCACACGCACCTGCAGTCACACATCCATGCAGTCACATGCACACATAGTCACATACCCATGCAGTCACATGCACCCGCAGTCACACGCACCTGCAGTCACACATCCATGCAGTCACATGCACCTGCAGTCACACATCCATGCAGTCACATACCCATGCAGTCACATGCACCCGCAGTCACACGCACCTGCAGTCACACATCCATGCAGTCACATGCACACATAGTCACACACCCATGCAGTCACATGCACCCACAGTCACACGCACCTGCAGTCACACATCCATGCAGTCACATGCACCCACAGACACCCACAGTCACACATCCATGCAGTCACACACCCATTCAGTCACATGCACCCACAGTCACACATCCACGCAGTCACACATCCACGCGGTCACACATCCACGCGGTCACAGGCACCTGCAGTCACACGCACCTGCCGGAGAAGGGAGTTTCCCTGTGAAGCGGGGCGGCTGCCAGAGGACAGCACTGACCAGTGTGAGTTTGCGCTTCAGGCTCGGGAAGAAACGGGCCTGCGTCTTGTGGGGAGGAAGCGCGTGGTGCTTCTTCTCCGGGCCTGGCGGCAAGTTAGCTTCCGGTCCAAAAGCGTGCTGGGAGGGAGGAAAAGGCGTAATGTATTCTTAAAATGTTTACGCGTCAGCAAAATCCCGAAAACCATTCAATAGATTAATCCTCCTGCTGCCTTAGAAAGGATGGATTTCTGGCTCCACCTGAGATTGGGAAAAATTGATTTCCAGGTTCCTTGTGACTGAGTAAGATAGAAGCCGCGGCCTGGCAAGCCCGTCCAGCCTGGACCAGACTCCGCAGGGCTGGCTAATTGAGAAGGCACTGGAGCACCAGCCCGGCCCTTCCGGGCATCGGGACCGACCGCGGGCAGGCTGCCCACTGTCCCGGCGATGTCCAGACCGGTTGCTCTCTCCCTCGCGGGACATGTGCAGCCAAAGGTGGAAAGACTCGATCTCTCGTGCCTGTTCCTTCTGACTCTGCCCACCCGCACCCCTAACCTTCTCTGCTTCTCTCCGCTTCTCCTCCCCAGGAGCCTGATTTGGTGTAAAGGTGGTTGAAGAATGAACGTACCGCCTGGATTAAAGCTCCCTTATGAAAGCCCTTAATAAAGGTGAGCCAAGTTCTGTGATCTTGGTTTACCTCGTTAAAAAGAAGACCGAATGGTCCTGGCCGGTTTGGCTCAATGAATAGAGCGTTGGCCCACGGACTGAAGGGTCCCAGGTTCGATTCCAGTCAAGGGCACATAACTCGGTTGCAGGTTCCCCAGCCCTGGTCGGGGTGCGTGCAGGAGGCAACCAATCAATGTCTCTCTCTTCACATCGATGTTTCTCTCTGACTCTCCCTCTCCCTTGCACTTTCTCTAAAAATCAAGGGAAAAATATCCGTGAGTGAGGATTCACAACAACAACAAATAAATAAAAGGAAGACTGCATGGATTCACGGCTAATGGGGCCTTTCACCGGCTTCTTCTCATGGGTTCCAGCCTGACAAGATCCTGGGAGGGCTGACCGCGGCGTCGCTGCAGGGAAACCCTCCCAGGTGACGACCGCGTCAGAGCCAGTGCTTGCGGGGCTGGGCTGGCCCCACACCTGACTCTGCACCTGACAGGTCTGCACCGGGACGCAGCTGATTCCACATCATCCGTGCTTCATTCCGTCACGCTGAGTAGGAGGGTCCACTCCCTCCTCATTCCCTCGGCCTTTTCACAAACGGTTATTGAGCACCTACTCTGTCCCAGGCACTGCGCACAATGAGACGCCGCGGGCTGGGCAGGCGAGGACTCTGTGCGCACAGGAGCTGGTGTCTGTGGACATGGCCGACCTGAAGCAGAGCTGCCCCCACGAATCCTAAACGCTCAGCGCACAGAGCAGCCGGCTGCTCTGACCTCCACAGCATCCCACGGACTCCAAGGTAAAACATGATCAATTACGTTTTTCAGAAAGAGCCCGGCTTTGACCACACAGCCTTTCTGGTGCCTGGGCCTCGGGCTCTTTGGAAGTCCTGTGTTCTCCTGGGTTTGTTTTCGCGTTGGTCTTTCTCGGCCATCGCGTTCATGCGATTCCTCCTCCTCTGGACTTCAATTTTAGCCCCTGTTGTCTCCTGCTCCATCACCTCTCCTCCGTCTCAGTCATTGCCACGGAGAAGCAGTTGGTGCTGTCATTTCGAATCAATCATACGATGCCATCTTCCTGGCAGAGCAGGATGGATGCTGAGCCATTTATTGGTATTTTCTAAAGAATTCCATAAAATTCTGCAAAGCACATGACAATACTTTCAGGTTTATCTAAATAGGATAAGAAACTCTCAATCAGTAGGTGTAATCTTCTGAATACATTTTTTGTATTTTCAATTATTTTTATTACTTTTAGAGAGAGGAAGGGGAAGAGAGAGAGAGAGAGAGAGAGTGAGAGAGAGAGAGAAACATCGATTGGTTGCCTCCCCATTTCCCTGACCAGGGGTCCAACCTGCCACCTCTTGCTGTACAGGACGATGCTCCAATTGACTGAGCCACACAGCCAGGGCAATCCTCTGAATCTTTAAAAAAAAATACTGATTTCAGAGAGGAAGGGAGAGGGAGAGAGAGAGAGAAACATCAACGATGAGAGAGAATCATTAATCGGCTGCCTCTTGCACTCGCCCTACTGGGGATCAAACCCGGGGCATGTGCCCTGACCAGGAATCAAACCATGACCTCCTGGTTCATAGGTCAATGCTCAACCACTGAGCCACAGTGGCCAGGCAATTCTCTGAATTTTGATATACTACGTGTATCAGTTAATAATGTGGATTCTGTAATCAAAGAAAACACGACAATTTCAGGAGAAACATCAAAAGTGCTTTATCCAAAGTAATGTCCATCACTAGCTACACATTTCCCCATCTTTCAGGTAATTTGTGGATACCGTCCCAATAGAACTTTTCTTGTTTTGAGGCAAACCATTTAGAGACCCAATTTTCCACCTTTCGTACGTTTTGAAGTGCTGCTCAGAAAGGGCGTGTGCCTTCGATTGGAACAAGTGGTCATCTGAAGGAGCGAGGTCTGGTGAATATGGCGAGTGGGTTCATACTTCTCAGGCAAGACCTTTTAACGTGTCTTTAACTCATTTTGAAGTGTGTGATGGTGCGTCATCATAAAGCAAAATTACTTTGCCGTGTCTTCTGGCCCGTTCTGGTCATTTTATGATCAAAGCGTGGTTCAAATTGATTATTTGTTGTCAGTAGCGATCAGTATTAATGGTTTCACCTGGTTTTAGAAGCTCATAATACGCCACACCTTCCTGATCCCACCAAACACAGAGCGATTTGGCCTTGCAGTCAATGTTGGTGGTTGACCTGGATCAACCCATGATTTTGTGTGTTTGGGATTCTCAAAATAAATCCACTTTTCATCGCCAGTCACAATTCGATGCAAAAAAGACTTTCTTTCATGCCATTGAAGCAACATTTTACTGATGACTTTTCGGTTTTCCATTTGTCTTTTGTTCAGTTGACGTGGCACCCATTTTCCTTCCTTTAAAATCTGTCCCATTGCTTGTAAATGATCGGAAATTGTTTGCTGAGCAACGTTTAATCTTTCTGCAAGTTGTTTTTGAGTTTGACATGCATCTTCATCCAATAATGCTTGTAATTCTTGGTCTTCAAACTTTTTTGGTTGATTTGGACGTTCTTTGTCTTTCACATCGAAATCATCACTTTTAAAGAGTTTAAACCAGCGTTCACAAGTATCTTGAGATGGAGCATGTTCACCATAAGCTTCCCAAAGTATACGATAACTTTTTCTTCAAAATAATGAATTAAAATTTCCCGCAAATGCTCTTTTTTTGGCACGAAATTCGACATTTTTAAGTGTAAAAATATCTATGATGTTAACACTTTCAGAAAATTTGACATATGAAGTTTTGAAGCTTGCTGTCAATACAACAAAATAGCATACATATCAAATCGCATATATATCAGCATATGTGTAACTCCATCTATTGAGCAACATCCGCATTATTAACCAGTACTGGTAAACAACATTGACAATAGCCACTATTAGCTTGCACTTCCTTCTGGGTGTTTTGTATATTAACTAATAGGACATTTAGGACAACGCCCTCAGGTGGGCACTGTGTAAGCCCCCAGTCACAGGCGAGAGAACTGAGGCAGGAAAGAAATTTCCCAGGATTATCACTAGTGAACGGAGAGCCTGGTCAATCCTGACCACAGTCTCCTTCCTTCACCGACAGAGACCTCGCACTCAATTGTCAGAAGTCGCCAAGGGCCCTGGGCTCCGGGTCAGCCTCGCTGGTCGCAGGTCTTTGTGGGCCCCTGAGCAGGTGCTGCCTCCCCACCCCCAATGGGGGAGGCTCCCACCTTTCACCTGCAACGTGCAAGGAAGGGGGCGGGCCCATCGGCCCCTCCCGCTTCCCTGGTGACCCTGTGGGGGGCTCTTTCCTGTCTGGAGGCCCGGGGTTCTGTGCACTGGAAGGGGCAGAGTGAGCTGGAGACGCTGCGTGTGCAGGGACCCGTGGAGTGGGCTCTGGCCGCCCCACTCAGCGTGGGTAGCGGTGACGATCCGCTTGGCCTGTGTGGTTCCTGGTGGACTGGTGGATGGGGTGGGCGGGGCGAGGTGTTCCCATAAGGACAGAGGTTGAGGGTGTCTGTGGGCGGGTAAATGGAAGATAAGCGTGTGACACAGAAAAACCGCCAGCAGCAGCTCAGCCCTCCTCTGCCCCGCCCCCGCCCGCCGTGCCCGCCCCCGCAGCCCCCCTGTGGGGGGAAATGAAATGGCTCCAGTGGTGGAGAGGAACTTTTTCTGTGGGAGGAGAGTGTAAAGCCACATCCACAGCAGCAGGTTCCCCGTCTGAATCTATTTTAAAGGTGATTACAGGTTCCATAGCTGTTCCCGCATCAACCGCTGCTTTTGTTTCCTCGTCGCCAGTAAACTGTTGGCAGAATAATGCAGAGGTGGACTTTTCCTCCGGTAATTGCGCGGCTAGAAATTACCCCTTCTCCAGGGCGGGTTTCACCGTCTCTCCCTTTGTGAATCGGAAGCCGGCTTGCCAGTCCTCGGAGCACCCGGCATTGTGTGCACCGGGCCGCACACCCTGCCGGCAGCGAGGCGCAGGGTAGCAATTAAACCACACGATAGGCCTCAGGGGGTGAGGAGACACTGTGTTTAAAATAAACCAACACAAGCGGCTCAGCCCCTTCCCAGGAAGGCTAGTGAGCTGAGCCAAGATGGGCAGCTTTTGCAAAGGACGCTGGGAAATTCCCCAGGGGCTGAGCCCTCAGGCAGCTGAGCGGCGTCCTGGCCGGGGTGGACGGTAGAACCATCCCCAGGACCAAGCTGCTCTGGGCACAGACCCAGGAGGGAGGCCGGCAGCTACTTCAGGAAAAGCATGTCTCATAACCAGCCTGTCTCGTCCCTCTGGAAGGGGCAGGGCGGGCAGAGCCAGCCTCTGAAATGGGAGCTCGTCACCACCAACCCACAGCGGGCAAGATGGTCTATGGGCCCAAGTAACCGGCTCTCGAGGTGTTAACAACGTTGCGCTGATGGGACTCAGCTACCCAGTTCCTATCCGGGGAGCAGAGGCACCGGCTAGAAAAGAGCACCGGTTCCTCCCTGTGGGCCAGGCGCCTCGGCACTGCCTGCAGCGGCTGGGAACGCAGCGCATGAGCCGGAAGCAGTGGCAGAGCCTGGCCTCCGAGGTCCTGCTGAGGCCCAGGTCACAGGGGCCGAGGGGAGGGGACGGCGGCCTCTGGGTGCTATGGGTGAGGCACTGGGTGGTGACAGAAATACCCCCAGGAGAGAGCAGCTACCCCAACGGGGTGGAGCAACCTGGCAGCCTGGCCCCACACCCGGTCTGGCCTGGGCCTGGCCCTCAGAAAGGAGCCTGAGAGCGGCTGCTCATTCACTGATCACCAGCGTTTGGGGTACCACACGTCCAGGCACTCCAGCACGAAGGGTGCAGAGATGAAACGCTGGTTAACATTTTCGAGGGCCCCCTCCAGCTGGACAGAGTAGTCGACATATAATCATCACGTGACAAACCGGGACCCGTTAGCGCATGCGGCGTGGGCTTCACAGCCTGCAGCGGGAGGAGTCACGGCGGGACCTCAGAGCTTGCCTGTGAGATGTGGAGATGAGAGGGGGCGAGTGGGGGGGCTGGGGGCACAAGGAGCAGACACAGAGGCACCTTCACGCCTATCAGGGCGGCGCTGGAGAGCGGCGTGTGTCTGGGGAGCTCGGAGCTTCCTGAACCAGCTGGACGTGAGGGGGGAGGAGGAAAGGGTTCCCTTGGGAATTGCCTCATTAGCAAGGTGTACGCAGCCAGGAGGCCTTGGGAGTGTGAAGCAGGGAAACCTATGGTTGAATTTGCAATTTAGACACAGCCTCCACCTGGAAGTGAATCTGCACGTGGCGCTGGTGAAGGCGGAGGTCACACTCTGGTTGAGTCCAGGAGCCGCTGGCCTGCAGGCGGACGGGAAGGTGTGCCCACAGTCACCCTGAGGGCTGGGCCTGGCGGGGAAGGCCCCGGCGAGTGGTCACTGTGAGGCCCACGAGAGGCTGGTGTCCGGTCTCCGGGACATCTTCCTGCAGAGGCGCGGGGGTTACGCTCAGACTTGGGGACGGCCGTCCGAGGTCAGGTGGAGGCTACCTGTGAGGGGAGGGCCTACCACTCCACCTTCTCCGTCTGCCCGCGGTCAGGTGGCGTCTCCGGGACTGTGTTTGGCAGAGATAAGACCACGGGGTCCCTGAGAGGAAGGCCTCTGACCGGAAGCAGCTCCCCACAAATCTTTGCCAAGGCCTCTGAGCAATGGGTGAGCTCCAGTTCTGAATGGGGTCGTATCTTACCTCCTAGTAAATGTGCAAACTCTGTCTCCTCAGGGGGATGGCATGCGATGTACAATCAAATGGAACTTTCTGGAGACAGGAAACCAGACCAAACACACAGGAAGCCGGACGTGCAGGGGAGACTCAGTTAGAACGGAATTCAGGAGGCCCTAAGAGGTGCGCAGGAACGAAAAATGGTGCGACACACAGGACAGGGCTCCATGCCTCCAAGCCAGGCCCCGTCTTAGCCACGTGGGAGCGGACAGTGTCCCGCTCACGGGTCCCAAGCACAGTCACGTGGGCCCGCCGCTGACCTGCTCATCACTGACAAAGAGCCCCATTCCGCCACGCGCTCCACTGCACCGGGGGCCCAGTGTCTCTTCTGGCGGAGCGGCAGGTGGAGGAGTGCACAGCCCACCGCGCCAGCAGCGACCTCGGGGTGTGAGGTCCACCCGCA
>NW_005872894.1:30231-38668 GCF_000147115.1 Myotis lucifugus | reverse complement strand
ATGGCATTTTGTCCTTGAGAAGTGAGTGCAAGTTACTATATTTTCCCTCTCAGCCATCTCATGAGACAGGCAGTAAAATGCCAAGAATAATGTAAACTATACAGGGAAATATCATGACGTACTACACCTAGAAATATCTCAGCTTAATAGGTGTTGTACCATTAAAGGTGAATTTTATGGAGGTAGAGAGATATAAATCTGTCATGTAGACAAAGATTTACAATAATACTCACTTCAGTGGATGATTTTCATCACAGTTAGGACCATCAGGCAACTTGCATGTTTTCTTAAGTCCTTTAAAGTTATGAAGGCCTTCACGTATTAATCCAAGGTTGGTACCATGGCCTTCCTGGAGCTGATGCTGATGAGGTATTTTGTCACTCTTCCTTTCCATTATTACTGATGTGATTTCAGTTGGTGGGATGGTATTTTAGTTAAATAAAATTGATTTAAAACTCTGGTCAGACAACTTAATTTAATAATAATTTTCTACAAACAATGCATTTTTATTTTTGCTATAGTATCAATATATGTTTTTATAACTCATATCTAGACATAGACTTCATTTTCAAAATATACACAATATGTCACTATGAGAAAAGACTTGCTTTTGTATTTTTACACTGATTTCACAGATGTAACAGAAAATTGAGTGATAATTTTGTTAACTCTTAATATGAAGTCACTGAAAAGCAAACCATCTTATTCAGTAAGCTACTGACAAATTTGGAAGAAACCACTGCATTAATAAGAGAACAATTAAAAATAATAGCTCCAGACTTACTGTTAATGAAGTAAAATATTATTTTAACAGATAAAGTACATATATCACTTTTTAGCTCTTTTGATTACAAATTTGAATTTTAACTAAAAATGCTAGATAAACATAAGATTACATTTAAAACCCATACTCCACTCATCTCACTTTATGTACCTGGATACTATAAAAGACATGAATAAGATAATATATTATAACATATTTCTATAATATTTATTAAATATATATCTTTAAATATTTTAAGTGAGCTTGCCAGGTCATTTTCTACCTTGGAGTTCTAACTTCATAAGTTTTCAAATGCTGCTTATTAGATAATATACAAAAGTTTAAGGTAAAACTACATAGAGACATTTGACATGCTTATATGTATTGCAGAATATATAAGTGGTAGAAATGAAATAGTGAAACGACAGTTTTAGGCACAGCTGCTGTCACTGGGACTGGATGCCCACAATAGGGCATAAGCCTTACCAGGGCCCAGGGTTCTCAAGGTTGCTGGTAGACTGGTATTTTCCCAAGGGCAAGAACATGAGTGACTCTCTTTCTATCAAAAAAAAACATAAGGCCTAACCAGTTTGGCTCAGTGGATAGAGCATTGGCCTGCAGGCTGAAGTGTCCCGGGTTCGATTCTGGTCAAGGGCATGTACCTTGGTTGCAGGCTCCTGGCCCTGGTAGGGAGCATGCAGGAGGCAACCAATCCATGTGTCTCTCTCACATCGATGTTTCTCTCGGTCTCTCCCTCTCCCTTCCACTCTCTCTAAAAATCAATGGAAAAAATATCCTCGGGTGAGGATTTAAAAACAAACAAACAAACACATAAAAACATAGGTATGAGCCTAGACTAAACTGAAGTAAAGCCAAAAATGAAGTAAAGCCAAAACTCTGCAGAAAGAAATGTCCTCAGATTAGTTTCATTTCCCTCCACTAAAGCGACAATGCATAGATAGTCCAGTTTCCTAGCAAATAAGGGCATGTGTCCTAAAAGAATATGATGTAAAAAGATCCATCTCCATTGGTCTTCAATGGGACATTGACCAGGAGAAGAGTTGTAGGAGGATGTAAACCAGGGACCACCTCCCTCTTCAGCCCGGACCCAAGACATGGGGAGAAAGAGTCAGCCCCTATATCACTCACTTACCCAGGGGGCATTTATTTTTGTTTTTTAAACTAAATTTATTTTATTATTTAGAAGATGTGATATGACGTGGATAAAACATGCTCCCTTGTGCAACATACTAAATAGCATTCTCTATAGAGGAAAGTTGGTTGAAATTTCCCAGGTATTAAACTTGTAATGCAAGCTAAGCAAATCGAGATATTCTAAAGGCTACCACCTGGTGAATGCATGACAGTCAGCATGAAGGATTCAGCATTTCCAGAGATTTTTGTAATGTGTTTTAAAATATTTAAGATCTTACTTAATTTTTAATTATTCAATTTTATTAAACCTAATTATAACTTTTTTCACAGATAAGAAAATGACACATAGTTACTGAGGAAGACATGGTATTAACACATGGAATTAGCACCTTAGATTTCTACTCCTCCTGTTCAACCCAACCCATAGAGGAAAATATGTTGTTCACGCTTACATGTATATTTTAGGTAGCAGACATTTAGGGATTTGGCCATAAGCATTTTGTTCCTGCCATATAGAAATTTGTTTTGGGAGACTTAGGATGAATAATAATGAGCAGGGATGATATGACAAATTCTGCTTATTACATTAGTCAGCTTGATAATTTAGATTTATATTAAAATAAACTTACTCTTCTTATATTATGTACACATAGTTTTTATTGTCAGCACTAATTATTTAACTTTGTATATATTCAGTAAAGAAATAGAATAAAATATTCATGACTTATGTAGGTATAATTTTTTTTGTATTTAAATTGAAAGAAAAGTAGTATAAAAGGATACAGATCTGTTTAAAATCTGTTCTTCTAGGACAGTGGTCGGCAAACTCATTAGTCAACAGAGACAAATATCAACAGTACAACGATTGAAATTTCTTTTGAGAGCCAATTTTTTTAAACTTAAACTATATAGGTAGGTACATTGTTATTAACTTAATTAGGGTACTCCTAAGGCTTAGGAAGAGCCACACTCAAGGGACCAAAGAGCCACATGTGGCTCACGAGCCGCAGTTTGCCGACAACAGTGCTAGGAGAAGCAAAAAAAGAATTTCCTATTTAAATGAAGGGATACAAAATGCAGCTAGTTAAACCTTATTTTAGAGATTCACAATACTGCATTTGCACTTTAAAATTTCCTAAAAATTATGCTGAAGAATCCTTTTTTACTAAGTCTAACCCCGGACATTGATAATTCATTTAACCATAAAACTCTTTTGAAAATCTATTATCAAGACATTTTGAAGTGTTACTCTAATTAATGTTATTTAAAAGGTTTTTTATATAAATATGGGCTTTAAGATGAAGTTTAATAGAGAAAACACTTGCACATAGTTTAAATATATAATACACAATCCTAAATATTATATTGAACCTATTGATTCAGTTGAAATGTTTCTCTTTTGACAGGATTCATATGTAAACCCTAACTTAATTTCTTTATAATTCCAAGAAGCAAAAACATTCACCAACATCAATAAATGAAAAATGGATGAAGGAACCACACTGCATAAACCTTTCTTTGATCACTGTTCTTTCAAACCATCCACTTATCTAGAGCAGGAAGTAACACCACATAATTAGCAAGGCAACCAGAGCATTTTGCTTATTGTCAATAATGCCACTTCCAGTTATAATAAATGGAAAACTGCTAATCACTATTCACATTCTCCCACCCCAACATACCCATAAAATCCCATATATACATTAAGGAAGTAATGTAATCTTCTATACAACAACATTCAGAATTACAATTATCTTACTGAAATGAAATTTTGAATTTGATTTTAACCAAAGAATCTCATTCAATAATTAACAGAAATCCTTAAAACCTGACTCTCAGGGGTCTAAGGATTGTCTGCAGAGGATCTGTGTACCATCTGAGATTTTATGCAATTGTATATATATATATATATATATATATATATATATATATATATATATATATATGACATATCAACATCTAGGACTGGGTTCATCATTTTAATAGTATTAGAGTTTTAGGGAGCCAAATAAGTTACACTGTTATTCCACATATAAGTTCAGAAGCAACCAAGAGGAAAACACAGGAGTCAGGTAGATGGACACTCCCAATTTGTTACTGATAAAATTGTCTGGATAATATTCAGATTAGGAACTGCATGGGGATCAGAAGATTAGGCTTTAAGACTGTGCAAAATGTTGCTAATGAACTTGCATCCACTTAGTGTAAGAGTGGCTAAAAACACTTCATCTAGCAATTAAGACAAAAGATAGGGAACTTACCTTTATTTAACAGGGTTCTGAATGGGAAAGACGATGATGGTGATGATGATGATGATAATGATGATAAAAACACTACTAGTAAAATCTCCCTTGAATATTTGCCATAATAAATTTACTCTTACTCTGGGACTCACCAACACCACAGTTGGGAAAACCTAAAACTGAAAAATTAAAATGGACCCAGATTCTTTACATACCTGGTACCCACCAGAAAAGCAAAATCAAATCCTCTTGGGAATTAAACCCTGCAATCCGGTCCCCAGTACCTACAAATTAAGTACAGTTCACAATAAAAACTTAACAAATTAATGAAAAAAGAAGCCACTCTGAGTGAAAGTCATTGAAAAAATTAAAACCAGCTTTAGATTCTCCAGTAACTTCAGAAGATGTTAATATAGGATATAGAAATTAAAATTACCTATGAAATGTTTAAAGAAAACAAATCCACTCTGATTTCTCAGTTCCACTATGTCCAACACTTTGCCTAATAAAATTCACCACAGAATATATCATGGGATCCAGGGATTGGAAAACTATTGCCCATAAGCCAAATCTGGCTGTGCCCAGTTATTTACATCTATCTATAACTACATATGACAGATTTGAATAATCATAAACAAAGAGGCATGGACCTCAAAACCTAAAATACCACTATCTGGCCCTTTACAGAAAAATATTTACCAAACTCTGGCCTAAACAAATACTTAAAGATAGTCAAATAATAAAAAAGGAAAATAATATAGAGATCCCCACATTTTATTATAAACTCCTGTTTATGATCATATACCTATAGCAAAATTACATTTTCAACTCTAGAGTAACAAAGAAAATTAAAGACTCCTAAATTTCCCTAAAATTCCTTTTGTTAGATATGGGTATAGTAATTATTTTCTCTAACTCTGTGGTTGCTCTCATTGATTGTTATTATAATCACTATATTAAAAATAAATTATATTTACAAAAAAATTTTAATTTTTGTTTTTTAAAAATTTTTACCTATTTTGCAGGATAAGCAGATTAGACAAAATACACAAACAGCTATATATCTTCCCCTCTCATACTTGTATTCAATTGACTAAGCCAGCTTTTAGAAACTCTCCTCCACTTCTTTTCTTATGAAATGGTTTAATTTACATCCTAATTTTCAATGAGAACACAGCTCAGTGAGTCAAAGAATATGATATGTTCATGCAATGCTATATTTTCTTGCTCTTTCTTGTACATTAGTAGCAGTAAAATGTTTTTATTGATCAAAAGAAACATCTTACCAATCAGAAAGAATATATGCACCCCTATGTTCATAGCAGTGCAATTTACAATAGCTAAGATTTGGAAACAGTCCAAGTGCCTAAGCAGATGAGTGGGTAAAAAAAGCTGTTGTACATTTACACCATGAAATACTATGCAGCAGTAAAAAAGAAGGAACTCTTACCCATTTGCAACAGCATGGATGGACCTGGAGAGTATTATGCTAAGTGAAATAAGCCTGTCAGAGAAAGACAAGTATCACATGATCTCACTCATATGTGAAATATGATGAACAAAATAAAGTGATAAACAAAATAGATCCAGAGACATGGAAGCATGGAACAGACTGACAAATTTCAGAGGGAAGGCGAGGTGGAGAATTGAGAGTGATTAACTGGGGAACTTACATGCATACTAGAGGCCCGGTGCATAAAATTCGTGCATGGGGGTGAGGGGACCCCCTCAGCCCAGCCTGTGCCCTCTCATAATCCAGGACCCTTCAGGGGATGTCCAACTGCTGGTTTAGGCCCAATCCCTGCAGTCAGACATCCCTCCAGACAATCCTGGACCACTTGCCCCTAACCACTTGCCTGCCTGCCTGCTCAGTGTGCATCATAGCATCCCGTCATTCCAGTTGTTCCAGTCATTCCACCTTTATGGTTGCTTAGGGTTTTTTTATATATAGATATGCATAGCCCAAGGATACAGACAATAGAGTGGTGAAGGTCTGGGAGGGGTGGGTGTGGGGTGGAGGGAGTCAATGGGAAAACAAACAAAGGGGACAACTATAATCCTTTCAACAATAAAGATTTTTTTTAAAGAAACATCTTAGTGGGTCAAATTGATAGAGAATTTTCTATCAGAAGTTTTAACTGCATCCTTACAGTTCCTTTCTTACATGATAAGCAAAGTCTGGAATAAGTACATATATGCCAATTCCAGTTAGCAGCCATGTGTAGCCCATAGGAATTACGTTGGCAAGAAATTTGCATAGTCCACTTGCCAACTGTAGGGACAGTGGACCTTGTGCTCAGGAAACTCTGCCTGCAGTTATGTGTGGGTGACTTCTTTCCTGTGGACGTCAGTCTCTTCAGGTGCAAAAGCAATGTATTGTCATTGGCCCAACCATGCATGACAGGAGCACCTATGTTTGATTCTGTAAAACCAGATGACTTATTTTAAGGTTTTGACCGAGGCCTCATTTATCCTTTTCCCTCACACTTCAGATCTTTTAGGTTTTTGTTCAATTATCCACTTCTCAGAGCCTTCCCTGACTTCTTTCTATGATCAAATGTTATTCTCACCCACCATTTCACACACACTACCACCATTCCCAGCATGCTTTATCTCCATCATCCTGTTTTATTTTCTTCTAAAACATTTTATCACATCTCATTTTGTTTTTTTCCACTCCCCTCACTAGAATGTTAGCACTGTCCCAACAAGAACATGTTCTTGCTTGTTCACTGCTGAATCCTTTGGGCCCCGATGCCTAGCATATAGTAGATAGATCTTCAATGGTAAATGAAAAGATATTAGTAAGTACAGGAATTTTTCTCACTAAAAATCACCCTTGAAAATTCATTAATTGAACCTGCGATAGGTGTTGCCAAAGCCTGTACTGCCTACTGCTAACCTAATGAAAGCCAAAATTGGTTTCAGCCCTTGAATAGCATCTCTTTAGGGTGTATCTTTTTTCTGCAGTGCTGGGATACCCCCCTAGTGGTTTTATTTACCTTTCTACTATTTCCACGCTCTTACAGGAAGGCATAACTGAGCTACAATATTTTAAACTCTATCTTAAATAGGTTCTCTTCCTCCTTTTCAAATATAAACTTGTTTCTGAATCTGCTTATTTTATTTCCTTTTACTTTGATTTCTCATACAGATATTTATTTCCCTAACAATGGTTGGCAAAGTCAACAGAGCCAATTATCAACAGTGCAACGATTGAAATTGCTTTTGAGAGCCAAATTTTTTAAACTTAAACTATATAGTTAGGGACATTGTTATTAACTTAATTAGGGTATTCCTAAGGCTTAGGAAGAGCTACACTCAAGGGGCCAAAGAGCCACATGTAGCTCGCGAGCCACAGTTTGCCGACCATGGCCCTAACATATCTTTCTATATTTTCCCTGTGGGATAGTGAAAGAGGTAAAGCAAGTGAGTTCTAGGTCTGCTACAAACATCTATTGTTTGAGCGAATCTTGTCCATCTCATCCCCTCAGTGTACCAGTGGTTAACTGCACAAACCCTGGAGGCAGGCTACCCCAATTCCAGTTCCGGCTCTACAATTTACTAACTGTATTGCCTTGGACAAGTTCATTAACATTCCTATACCTCAACTTTCACAGTGATAAAATGAAAGTGATAAAGGTACATCTGTCATGTAAGACTATCTTAAGGATTAGATGACTATCTACACTAATAAAAGACAAACATGCAAATCGACCATACCTTCTCTACGCCTTAAGCCATGCCCACCAGCCAATCAGAGCGACTATATGCAAATTAACCCAACTAAGATGGCGGCCGGCAGCCACGGAGCTGGAGCAAGCAGGGGGCTTGGTTGCCCCAATGATGGAGGAAGCCAAGCTTTCCGCCTGCCGTGATGGCTCTGAGCTCCACTCAAAGCAACAAAGTTTCAATTATAGAAGATAAATAAGGAAAAAAATGGCGGAGGCTTAGACGGATGTGTTGGTGCTTTATCCCGGAGCAGATAGGGGCGAGCAGCTGAAACGGGTAACAATCAGCCCGATCAAGCTGGGGAGGTTCAGCTGAGAGGCAGTCTGCAGCCAGGAAAGACAGAGAACTCCTAAAAAATGCGGATGGTTAGAGATTGAGGCTGAAACCTCCCCCTGGGCGCCAGCCCAGCGGCGAGACCGCGCCATCTTGGGTTGCGGCTACCGGTTACCGGCATCCAGAGAACGGCTACTAACCCAGCGCCTACCAACCCGGAGACTCGCAAGCAGCGGACTACAAGAGCACAGCAGAGACCTGCTTTCCCTCC
>NW_005872894.1:25368-28920 GCF_000147115.1 Myotis lucifugus | reverse complement strand
TAGACTGCTTATTCTTTTTTATTTTCCTCGCCCCTCCCTCTCCCCCCCCCTCCCCTGGTTATTTCTGTGTTTCTGTTTCCCCTTGCATCGCTTGATATTATTGGTTGTTTGTAGTTTGTATTCATCTCCAGGAATCTGTTGCTGTAATTTGTTGGTATTAGTGGCGGACCTATAGGAGTTTTCTCCTCATATAAATAGTCTCTTCCCCTTTTATACTTCATTCTCTTTTCTCTCTTACTTTTTTTTTCTCTTTTTTTTTCTTTTTTTTCCTCCTCTTTTTCCCCTCCCTTTTTCCAATTTCATTTTTGCACTCCTTTTTTTCTTTCTTTCTTTTTTCTCTTCTACCTTTTTCTCTTCTTTCCCCCTTATCTCTCAACTCTCTTAGCTCGGGTGGCCACCTTTATTTGGGGTTAGTAATATCGTAGATACAATAGTGTTTAGTGCCTCGTACGTTGTGCCTTGTTGTGTTGTATTTTGTGCCTTTAAATCAACACAGCAGATTCAAGCAACAGCGGCCTCCTGATCACCATACGCTCTGCCTGGGGAACAGTTGCTGTGTGTGAAGCCTCCCTCCACCAGCCAGAAGAGCCACCACAGCTGTGAACAGCACCCACCAGAGGCTCTGCTATCAACAGAGGAGCCGCTGCTACCACAATTGCCCAAGGAGCAACCACAGCCCGAGGAGCCACTGCCACCCAGGGAGCAGCCACTGCCACCCAGGGTCCAGCCACTGAACGATTCAACAACTAGTCATGTCAGTGAGATCAAACATGGGTAGACAAAGAAACCCCCAAAGGAAAGAAAAGGAGGACTCGCCAGAAAAGCAGCTAAGTGAGACAGAGATATGCAACATGACGGAAAAAGAATTCAGAATAAGGTTCCTAGAGTACATGCACCGGATGTTCAAAAAGCAAGAAGAAACAGATGAAAAACTCAACTACTTATGCAAGAAGCTAGAAGAAACAGATGAAAAAATCAACAACTTAAGTAAGTCCCAAGAAGAAATGAAGAGCGACATAGCTTCAATAAAAAACTCCATTGAAAGTATCAACAGTAGACTGGGAGAAGTGGAGGACCGAATTAGTGAACTAGAAGACAAGGAAGCAAAACACACTCAAACTGTACGGCAAATGGAGAAAAAAATTAAAAGACAGGAGGAGAGCCTAAGGGAGCTTTGGGACAACATGAAACGAAACAACATACGAATAATAGGGGTGCCAGAACAACAGAAAGATGAACATGGATTAGAAAACCTATTCGAAGAAATAATATCAGAAAACTTCCCTGAGGTGGGGAAGAAGAAAGTCACACAAGCCCAGAGAGTCCCAAACAAGGTGAACCCGAAAAGACCCACACCAAGACACATCATAATTACCATGGCAAATGTTCAGGATAAAGAGAGAATCTTACAGGCTGCAAGAGAGAGACGGAAAGTAACATACAAGGGATCTCCCATCAGATTATCAAATGATTTCTCAACAGAAACACATCAGGCCAGAAAAGAATGGACAGAAATCTACAAAGTGATGCAAAGCAAAGGATTGAATCCAAGAATACTCTATCCAGCAAGGCTATCATTCAAAATTGAAGGGGAAATAAGAAGCTTCACAGACAAAAAAGGGCTAAGGGAGTTTATCACCACCAAGCCAGCCATGCAAGAAATGCTAAAGGGACTGGTGTAAAAAGAAGAAACATCAAGCTCAGAAAGAAAACAGCCACACACACACACAAAAAGAAATGGCTACAAACAAGTACCTTTCAATAATAACTTTAAATGTAAATGGACTAAATGCTCCAACCAAAAGACATCAAGTGGCTGAATGGATAAAAAAACATGACCCATACATCTGCTGTCTACAAGAGACCCACCTCATTAGAAGGGACTCACACAGACTGAAAGTGAAGGGATGGAAAAATATCTTTCACGCAAATGGAAAGGAAAAGAAAGCTGGGGTAGCAATACTTATATCTGACAAAATACATCTCAAAGTGAAGGCCATAACCAGAGATAAGGAAGGCCACTTCATAATACTAAAGGGATCAATACAACAAGAAGATATAACCCTGGTAAACATATATGCACCCAATGCAGGAGCACCCACATACATAAGAAAACTTCTGGAAGATATCAGGGGAGAGATCGACAACAATACAATCATAGTAGGGGACTTTAATACACCACTGACATCACTAGATAAATCCGCTAGACAAAAACTCAGCAAAGAAACAGCAATCCTAAATGACTCACTAGATCAGATGGACTGAATTGACATCTTCAGAACACTTCACCCCACAGCTGCGGAATATACATTCCTCTCAGGTGCTCATGGGACATATTCAAAAATAGACCACATATTGGGTCACAAGCAAAGTCTCCACAAATTCAAGAAGATTGAAATCATAAAAAGCATCTTCGCAGACCACGATGGCATAATGTTAGAAATAAACTACAATAAAAACAACCCAAAATACTCAAACACTTGGAAACTGAATAGCATGTTATTAAATATTGATTGGGTTACCGATGACATCAAAGAAGAAATTAAAAACATCCTGGACACTAATGACAATGAAAACACAACAATCCAAAACCTCTGGGACACAATGAAAGCAGTCCTGAGAGGAAAGTTTATAGCTCTACAGGCCTATCTCAAAAAACAAGAAAAAATGGTAGTCAATCATCTAACTCTACAACTCAAAGAATTAGAAAGAGAGCAACAAGAAAACCCCAGAGTGAGCAGAAGGAAGGAGATAATAAAGATTAGAGCAGAAATCAATGAAATAGAGACCAAAAAAACAATACAGAAAATCAATGAAACCAAGAGCTGGTTCTTTGAAAGGATAAACAAGATTGACAAACCCCTAGCCAGGCTCACCAAGAAGCAAAGAGAGAGGTCCCAAATAAACCAAATCAGAAATGATAGAGGCGAAATAACAACAGACCCCACAGAAATACAAATGATTGTTAAACAATACTACGGGCAACTCTACTCCAACAAACTAGACAACCTGGAGGAAATGGACAAATTCCTAGAAAAATACAACATTCCAAAACTCAATCAGGAAGAATCTAAAAACCTCAATAGGCCAATAACTATGGAAGAAAATTGAAGCAGTCATCAGAAAGCTTCCAGCAAAACAAAAGCCCAGGGCCAGACGGCTTCACAGGGGAGTTTTACCAAACATTCAAGGAAGAACTAAAACCTACCCTCCTCAGACTACTACAAAAAATTCAAGAGGAAGGAACGCTTCCAAGCTCATTCTATGAAGCCAGCATCACCCTAATACCAAAACCAGGTAAAGACATCACAATGAAAGAGAATTACAGGCCAATATCCCTCATGAACATAGATGCCAAAATCCTCAACAAAATCTTAGCAAATCGGATCCAGCAGTACATCAGAAGGATCATACACCATGACCAAGTAGGATTTATCCCAGAGATGCAAGGATGGTACAACATCCGTAAATCAATAAATGTGATACATCACATAAACAAATTGAAAGAAAAAACCCACGTGGTCATATCAATTGATGCAGAAAAAGCATTCG